>NC_051121.1:12690838-12775780 GCF_014839805.1 Manduca sexta | reverse complement strand
CACCGCAAAGTAATTACACCAAACCTGCGACTTTATTCTCTATGACAGTGTAAACTTGTAACGGTTTCACGTTGTCTTTGTGAAATTTGCGTGAAATGTTACTGGTGGTATGTCTATCATATGTGAGAGTCCGCCTGGGTATGTACCTCTGCAATGTCTATTTCTGCCGTCAAGCAGCAGTGTGTAGTTACTGTTGTGTTCCGGTTTGAAGGACATGGTAGCCAGTGTAACTACTGGACATAATAATACTAACATCTCATGTGTCAGGATGGCGAGCGCAGTGGAATATCAAACAATACTTTTATAATTCAAGGTGTTGGATGATGTTCCTACTGTGTATGATCGGTCGTATCGCTTGCTATCAGGCGAATGGCAAGCTCGTCATTCAAAGAAATAAAAAAATAAATCTGTATGCCAATTTCTATTGTTTTAAACGCAACGTGGTGCGGTATATAAAATAACGTGTGGCATTGAAAATAAGATCTCTGGTGGTAAAGTTATCTGGCACCTGTTAATTTTCTGTACAGAATATCCCGTTTTTACACCAGCTGCCGTAACTTTTGTTAGCCAGGATTGGCAAATGCCCGCATTTTCTGGCATCGAACGATGAAGCTCGGCGAGTTTTGGGAACATTTCAATGTGTCTAGCTCTCAGTGAAATCAATTAAATACAAAAGACGGTGTTAAAATTGTTTATTGTTTACTACCTTCTATAAGAACTCATCAGTGTACTAGAGTTTAAGTAAAATACTGCCTAAAACAGATATTATGACTCTTTGACGATTGCCAGCATTGTCTTGACCGTATTGGGTAAGCACCCACACTAACAAAATCTCTTACGTTTCGCGGGTCATTATAAAATGGTCGATATGCATTTTCACTTTAATTATTTTCTAAACTAAAATGGTTTTATTCCCGAAAGTGAAAGTGATTGACATTTGACATTGAACGTTATTTAGGTCAATTATGACAGTACAAGCGGCCATTTCTATTTGTCCTTAGGGAAATGTTTAGTTAAA
The DNA here is from genome assembly GCF_014839805.1 of Manduca sexta. Lineage (NCBI taxonomy): Eukaryota > Metazoa > Arthropoda > Insecta > Lepidoptera > Sphingidae > Manduca > Manduca sexta. Next base: position 12,774,762 of record NC_051121.1, on the reverse strand, counting down.
CTACATGGAATTTATTTTTCTGACGAAGTTTAAAGTATTTAAATAAACTTCAGACTCCCAAATGATTTATTATGTATAATATTTTTGGGAATAATCTGCGTCATCTGAAATATGAATTTAGGAATACCATTGTATATGTAATGAAACAAAATGTAAAACGAAACGTATTTATCCTTGAAGAGTTAGGCAGAGGCACTTACTTAATAACCATTTTCGCTGACCTTGTATCAATAGGTTATATTAGCTTATATTGGTTGCACAAAGCCCCATATTGCTAAGTGACACAAATTCCAAATCCGGAAAATTCAGATGTGTGTTTTCTAATAAAATGATGCTTCACTCATGGTTGTGGTGATGGTTTTTACTACTTATGGATGGTCGTATCGCTTACCATCCGGCGAACTGCAAGCTCGTCTCATCATTCAGAACAATAAAAAAACTTACTGAACGCAACACTCATAGTTTTCAGTCCAAGCCGCTAGATAAATACGGTGATTTGTTTTAAATAAACTCTGAAATAATTATCAAATGAATTTTAATTAAAGAATGCCTGTACAGCGTTGGTTGTATTGTATTTTGGTTTAATTATTACTATTTCATTAAATACATTAATGTGGGCGCAGTGCGCCCTCGAGATTGTAACTAACTATGTTTAATTATACTAGCCTGTGCTAGCAGTTTTAACTGCTTGATGTTTCTTTTTGAATATTTAATTTAATTTCTCCATACAAACTTGGAACTTCAATTTTGTCTTTTTGTGTGATAATAATAACAATTTCAACAGCACTGGAATTAACGATTTCTTTCCTTGCTATTTTATAAAATCAGAATTTATTATTCATAGATTTTTGTTTAATTAAAAGTATAGTAATTTAATTATTACGTCACTTCACGGCGCCCGCTGCACTAGCCTCCAGGTCTGTAACGTAGACCAAATAAGAATGAACAACACATAGGTCTACATTTTTAGTAGGTGACCAAAACCGGCTCTCAACTTAATTATTTTAAAATAAATCTAATAAATTGCATAGGAAAGTTTGGCTATTTAAATAAACTTGCATAAACATTATATATTATTAGCAGTTTGGCCATGGCATTATCCAGGTGTGATATGTATAAATATTGGAAAGGAATCTGAAATACATTTCAAATACACGAAAATGTATCATATGTGCGGCAGAAATGTGGGCTGCGGCCTCGTTTCTGAACCACGGTCAGAAGTTTAAAGATAATGTTTAACGTATTATAATACTAGCTTTTGCGGCCCCGCCCTAGTGCAAAAAGCGGCATAAAACTCCTATATTTTCCGGGATAAAATGTAGCCTATAGCAGTTGGGAGTAATGTAGCTTCCTGTTAGTGGAAAAAAAACAATATTGGATTTGTAGTTTCTGAGATTAGTGCATACAAACAAATCAACTCTTCAGCTTTTACTAGTATAGATGTATCTTATGAAGCTTGGAAATATGTGAACCAATTTGTCTCTATTTTTCGATAAATAATGTTTTTACGTGGAAATTGTATTGTTGCCTTAAGACATTGCTACATTAACAAGCGTTTTAGTTTTCAAGATGTGATCGTAATATTATTTTGTTGATTTTTTTCATATTTGCCTCATAATGGATCATGTCGAATTCTTTAATTTCTACATCTGTAGATGCCTGAAGATGTTCAGGCGGACTTTTCGATTATTATAGGTAGTATAGTTAGATATGTAATATCTGTTCTGGCTGATCAATGAAAACTTTTATGCAGAAACTACATAAAATAGAGAATGGCTCTTCACAAGCACTGTTGTGTAGTGCTATTAAATTGTTCCATGTAAATAAATCGTTAACGGTCTCAAACAATGATGTCACTGTAATCAAACCAGCTGTTTCCCTGTTCGCAGGTGAGGAATACTTTTAGAACAATTTTTATCACGTTTTGTTTTAATTCCACTCTGAATTTTGATCGTAATATTTGATCGGCAAACGAGCGGATAAACTAGTTATGCTTTGTTTTGATTCCACTTTTGATTTTGTTCATAATATTTTATCGGCAAACAAACGGGTAACCTAATTATAGTTAGTAGTTATTTATTATAGTCCGGTATATTTTATATTCATAAAAATAATGATTAAATAACAAAAACTCCGACAAAACTGCATTTTGGTATACCAAAGTAGAAAATTTCAGTTTTTCTCGAAAAGGTAGGTTTGGGCAAAAACATAGCCAAAACAAAAATGCAGATCATGATTATCTACAAACATGGTCGTTATATTTTTATTTCTAAGAATAATTATTCCTAAGATATCGCCGTTCTAAATCTTGAATATTAATTTTCTAAGACCAACACAGACATTTTACATTTTTTTCTAAAAGACAATGATGATTGAAGCGTGGAGCGATCAGGAATTGTTTAGTCTCATAAAGACGGATCAGAATGGAAGATTTCTCAACCAATAATCACCTGACTTAAAATTATAACAGTATTACTTAACTTCCTAAAACATCAATGAATAAAAATAAAATCAATTCTAAAATAAAAGAAACTCCAAAAGTGCTTATAAAATGAAAAGTAGACATTGAATAATTTGTACTAAATACAGTCGATTACTGTGAATCACTACAAAAGCGTAATCCTATTTATTAATTTGGCTCGCGGTTCGAGTGTCTCGTGGTCTAATTCTCTAAAAGTCCATTGCGTCGTTTGCTGACATGGAATGGCCTTGGGTGTCCTTGGGTTGGTTCCAATGTACTTTTACGTTGATATACAACGAAGCCCTGTTTATATGGTTTACTTGTTTGGTCTAAGTGATTTGGGTACGTAAAATAACTTATTAGTTTTATTAATTTAGTTTTAGTAATTGCCTGCTGAGGGCGACGTTATGGTATCTATTAAGGATTATCAAGAGTAGATGACGTATAAAGACTGTGCTTATACGAGACTTATGATAATATTCGGGATAACGTCATTCAGAGAGTATTATATAGCTAAGCGTTTATTCTTAGGCTTATAATGGCTTAATAGCATCTACCATGTGGATTTTTCTTAATGAGGATGATTACGATCTGGTTAATGATGATGATGACGGACCTCATCAATTAAAGTAATATGCCTGTCAAAGATTTTTATAAACCGACACGGCGATAGTTTTGTAAACGGATTAATATTTAGCAATAACTGATTATTTATTATAGTTCCTACCTCTTTACTGTAACATAGTCTCCTCTATCAGCATGTAGGAGGTAAGTCTTCTCTTCCCTTGTCAGAGGTCTCTCGAACACGTGACGGAGATCATGCTGGCTGTTCCGCAGGGCCTCCTGCGAGCTGCCTAGCAACTCCTCTCTGGAGCCGCGGTTCATACTGGTCTGGAACAAGAGGGTTGTTTGGTAAGTTCACAAACAGTGAATTACGTCTTTGACCATTTTCAGAGGTAGGCAGTTCTCACATCCACATTTCGCTGGCTATGTTAATAATTATACTATCCCATATGCTATACTGCTCACTGCTGAGCACGGGCCGTTTTTATTGATGAGAGGGTTATTAATGACTATGTAAGGGGGTGCTTATTTATCAGCCACAATTTAAGACTCCGTGCTCATATTGAGCAGAAAAATCTGAGACCTCAGCACGGCAGCGGGATTGCAATACAACTACGACACTAAAGCAATTGGTAAGTTTGTGTTCCACATAGGATCCCGTGGAAGGATTACTAGATAAACATAGTGTATTATTGCGCGATTATGTAAACAAATGCTAAAATTGTGCAGAATCTGGCACTTATCAAAACGTTTTGGTGATAAAGTACTCGTAAATGCACATACCTTGATATCGAACGTATACATTGGGAAAATCCTACCACTGACTTATGTTTAGAACATTGCCTCAGTGCTTTATAGGTCAGTACTGGAATGGCGTCTGCGAAGGTCGCTTTTACATTGATTGTTTATGTAGTCTAGATTTTGTCGTTACTCTGTTTGATTAAGATAAAAAGCGGGCAAAGAGAACTAGAAACCGCATCTATGTTGCTCACATGTAACACCTTATTTTGCTTTTATCAAAGCAGCGTTGAATTTAGTAAGGCATCCTCTTCACTTGGCCATTTAAGTGAGTACCCACTACCTATCATTTATTTAATTGCCCGTCATCAGGAATCTGGTAGTGTTATGTCAAAATTCGGATTAGCAGCCCGTTTTGAGTTCTATTTCGACGTCTACAATGTCTATTAGTGGTGATAATCAATGACTATCATGTCGCTTGCTTATGATATAATGTGATAGATATAAGCTTGGTAGAATGTGGTTGAACTACTATCTCCACTGCCTAACCATTTGTTGCTAAAGGCGAGATGTTATGTTACATATTATCTGTATAAATATTTTCCTCCGAGTTGACACTACCGTCAGTATGTTCCGGTTTGAACTATACTGTAGTAAATGTAATTACTAAGCATGCATCAGGGTGACTAGCGTGGAGAAAACCATTTAGAATATTGTATAGATTTTTGACGTAAATGTGTTGATGCTGTTTGATATGAGCAGGGTTTTACTAACAGGCAAACTACTAGTGTACCTCGTCATCCAGTAGTAAAGAATACTCACAAAAAGGACAGTAATATCATTTTTAGTTTTGCCATTGTAGCAATACTAGCTAATGCAATACAATCGTATCTGTATAATTCAACTTTATAGTAACAATGACCATCGCACTACGCTCGTAAACGCATAACGTATCGTCAAAACCGAAATAAACACGTACAAAATGATTCTTTTTCGAATAAACATTTTAAATTCAAATACCGTAGTATTTGCAGTATAATGTTGTAATTCTGTTAGCAGGAACACTTACCTTCAAGTATTGTTTGATTTAACTGAAATAAATCCATTTCGCAATTGTTTATGCGATGTTTTGATCGAGTATTCTATGAATTCACTTAAAAAGGTAAGAACGTTGTTGTCAATTATAATTTAGTAGGTTTTGCTCGGTGCTTTTTTCGTGTGAGTTTTCCATCGCTATATATTTGCCCGGAATAAAAGTAGCCTATGTCCTTCCCAGGTTTTCAAACTAACTCCATAATAAATTTCATTGTAATTCGTTCAGTAGTTTTAGAGTTTATCGCGTTCAGACACACTGACGCGGCAGGGACTTTGTTTTATACTATCACTACATAGTATAAAACAAAGGCGCTTCTCTCTGCCCTATGTTCCTTTGTATGCTTAAATCTTTAAAACTACGCAACGGATTTAGATGCGGTTTTTAATAGATAGAGTGATTCAAGAGGAAGGTTTATATTATGTATAATAACATCCATTAAATAGTGGAGAAATACTGTTATTTTGTTATGTTATACACGTTCTAAGCCAGAGCGGGCCGCTATGTTTTTATATACAACGTTCACAGTTCTTCTGTAGTGTATTTAGTATCAGCATTGCACCCGTGCGAAGCCGGGGCGGGTCATAGTGTAAGGATAAAACAAAGTCCCCGCAAAAATTATGGATTTTGTACGCGTTTCATTTTGTGTGCAAGACCTCGTCTCAATTGACCTCCATAATATTGTATTGATGCTAAATCATTTCTCATGCATGTAACCTATTTGATCAGAAATTTAAGCCACTATTATTATCTATTACTCTTATTATCTTAAGGTTTGAATTTTGAAAACGGTATTAATAATATCTAGTAATATAGTAAAGGCTAAATTATTTTCCATGCCGCTATTTTATTTTATTTAATATATTAAACTATTCTTCAATAAAATCAACGATTTCTGTGTTCTCACATTTCTTTGACGAGCGAATCAGTAAATTAATTGTTGAGGACATATTTTAATATAAATTTATGTACAGAAGGAAATGAGAGAAGACTACATTTCTTTTCTTCGTTTCCATATTATAACTACGATTTATATTGTACAACTAGGTCTCAGCAACTCGAAGCACTCGAGTTTCGGTTACTAGCATTGACCATTATACGTTGACCTCCTTTGTTATGTCGTATAGTGTAACAGGCGATCAAGCTGTCTCCAATTGTACACAACCGATTTAATCAAACTTTAGATGTTTACGCCAACCCCAAACAAACATAACGTTACTAAAATAAATAGGGTTAGATCCCGAAATAATAATTGATATAAAAATAACTTGAGTAAATATGAGTGAGTTTGAAATTTGAATGAAATATTATATTTATATAGATTTTGGAAATGAATATTTTTCATATTATTGAAAGACCTATTTCTTTTTATACTATTACCTATAGGTATTTAGAGTCTGTAACTATTTATTGCATGAATTTTCAGCATCGAAGCAGTAATTTCAAAGATTATGGCGTTCAAACAATTAAAACCTGTCAATTTCTACACTTATATTATTATTAGCATTTACTCGCGGTTTCGCCCGCGTGACGGAGTTTTCTGTGATAAAACGTCCGCTATATTTCCCGGCATAGTAATAAGCCTACAACCTTCCCAGGGTCTTAAACTATCTCCATACCAAATTTCATAAAAATCCGTTCAGTAGATTTTGAGAAAATCGATAACATTAAGATCGATGATTGATCGATGAACAAATACCTCTTTCTGTGATGAAAGATTTCAGAAAGAGGTATTTGTTTTGTAATATATATAGATTATCGTCATATATTTTAATCAAGCATGACAAGTGACTGCACTACATCTGATGATAAGCCTGATGCCCTCTAGATAGCTTGATAGAGAATGGCAACAGATGGTTATAGTATGCCATAATACTTAATAGCATAAATTAGTACTGGAAAATGTTATCCGATATTCTATTATGGAATTAACTCTTACTTTTCCCCGAATGACGATCTTAATATACCTTAATTAAGTAGCTTGCTGCAGGAACTATTTAATATCAAGGACATACCTTGTTACAATTCATAAACTGTGAGTCATCAGAATAAACTTGATAAATCTAGTAAATTATAAATCTTAATACAGTCACGAAAATATAGTTCTTTAATTTAAATCATGTCTCACAAATTAAACTGTAGTTTGATACATATCTAATTTTTTCGTGGTTCATCACAGCACTTTTTGGAAGAACTGAAGGCAGCCTTGTTGTTTCAGTCAGAAAGTCAAGGGGGACGAATATCGTAATGATTTGCAAATAATACGTACGTAGGCATCGACTATGCCTTTATATATCGAAGGACATATTTAAGGGTTTGACGTAGACTTCGGATGTAACTTCACAAGGTGGTGTTTGGATATCTGTTTAGGTAAAGGTGTGGTACCTGTCCACATTTGATTAGTTATTGTTTTTATTGTTTTGAATGACGAGACGAGCTTGCTGTTCGCCTGATGGTAAGCGATACAACCATCCATAAACAGTAGAAACACCACCCAACACCTTGAATCACAAAGTATTGCTTGGTATTCCACTGCACGCGCCATCCTGAGCCCTGAGATGTTAAGTATTATTATGTCCAGTAGTTACACTGGCTACAATGTCCTTCAAACCGGAACACAACAGTGACTACACGCTGCTGTTTGGCGGTAGAAATAGACATTGCGGTAGTACCTACCAGGCGGACTCTCACATAAGCGAGACCTACCAGTAAAAATTGTTGGTAATCAGTGTATTTGACATGACCTAGTATGCATAACATTGTAGCTTTTAGAAATGCTAACACATTTGAATTAATTGTTGATGCCCATAGTATTAATATTTGATTATTCAAATTAAAAAATGTATATAATAAATTAGTATAGTAGTCTCTGATAACATTGTTTAAAAAAATAAATTAAAGAGGCTAAGTTTGTCGTCTAACATAGACATAATTTGATTCACAAGTAGTTGACAACAGCCAAGTTTCTTTTTGGACATACGCTCAGTGGCGTAGCTAGGCGTGGACGAAGTAAGATAAATTTATTGGGCAGATCTTGGGATCGAAAGAAAAGGGAGCCTCTCTGATGCGACTTCGCCCATGTCTATATCAGTCCACGCTACGCCATTGCATAAATAAGTTCCCTTCTACTCATCCAATATTGTTTTGAATACCTATAAAATATATAATTATAATATATGTCAGATAGTGACCAGCATAGTAATCAAAATTGTTTTCATAGACAATTGCGTCGAACAAATTAACTTTTTCCACCTAATATCTACGAAATATGGATATTTGACTTATCATTTCCACACATGCACATTCGGACAAATGGAAACACTACAATGCCGATGTTAATTGAAATAGAGGCTCCATCAGTGGCGAGTCGACCGTGCTAACAGAATACGGGATTATATTTTTCATTTTGGATTAAAGCTGTTTGACAATGATGCTTCTTGCTTTTTTTTAACGTTGAGATACGTTTGTTAGCCTGGCAGGACTGGCTTATTCAAACACACCGGTCTTGCGGGTGGGTGCTTTAGGCACTGCGAGCCCTTAAGTGGCCATGCTGAGGGGGACTCTCTAGAGGGTCATGACCTTGGCTCAGAACGGCCACTGAGAGAGGATGAGACATCAGCGATTATGGGTAACGCGAGAGGTGCGCAAGCGACCTAACAGTCTACCTAGTTTTCATCGGCACGCGGGCCGGCATTATCAGAAGGGTCGGGGGGACGGGGAACGCGGCGAGAGACGAAGCTGCGGTCGGGTGGATTGTTTGAAGATGCTTCTTGCGTTGAGCTGTTATTAGAGATTTTTTGAGCGGTGTGAAGTTAATTTCCAGTGGTGTTTGCTATTGTTAGAGACGAAATATATGAAAGGATAATTAATCTAAGGCCGGCATAGTTGTGTCGACTGGTAAAGGATAATCATTTCTCGTCATTGGACACTATCTGAACCCCACTTCGCTTACAATCAGGTGCAGGGTCATTATCCTTTGCCCGTATAAAAACAAATCGTGTGAAAGTAATTGCGTTGTATTATAGAAAAATTTAATACCATAAAAAATAATATAATATTTTCTTCATAGGTATTTATCATATAATCTTTACTATTAATGAATGTCTTACGAACTACTGAGCAACAATTCATCATATTTCTCATAAGATCAAATTTTCCTGCTTAGTAAATTTAGTTTTTTTTAAGTCGTGTACAAGGAGATTAAATTTTCCATTTGTTTTTAAAATCATACTATTATCGTTTAATAAGTAATGTCAGTAGATTTATTACACAGGAAATATCCAATATTCCTGAAGTAGGCTTTTGATAGTGCTACATATTAATTTTAGATTTAGATGTCTTGTACTTTATTATATGAGTTACTTGGAATTTCCTTTCTTTTTGAAGTCAAAACCGTAATTCTACTTTTATTTTTTACAAGGTTAAAATCTTTTTATAAAAAAAAGTAATCAAATGAAAATGAATGATAAATATGTATTTTTAATAAACACAGGACAGCTACAACAGAAAGAGCTTAGGATGGGTTTTTGTAATACTTAAGTCTTTAATTTTTCGCTCAAAATAATTTTCTTATTTAGATTAATTTTATATTAGATATTTAAGCGCCACGCAGACGCTGTGGTCAGACCTTCGAGCAGCACCTAAAGATGTCATGGCGAGAATAAAAGTCTCTACGTGACGTGTCCAAGCTCCTTCGTATACTAGCAGCTGTAATCCGATGTCTTATCCTAGATGAATGGCTATAGCATTGTCGGTTTACGTGATTTCAATTTTATTATTCAAGATGTTTGATTATAGTATTATTTTATTAAGTAAGTCTAAGTACCGAGGTCACGCTTACGGACACTAGCTAGCGTATAAGTATTATGACTTTTAATGTCATAGGAATAAGGTTGCAATGTGGTGTGTCATATTTTAATTCTGAGTGTTGTTGATATTATAAGTAAGAGGAGCTTTGTGCTAGTCTCCTCATTTTTTTTTCAAACATATTTTCAGACAAGAAGTCAGTCCGCAGACGTTTCAAACAATGAATTATTAGTATCGTTGTGTAATGCGAATGCTAGAAATACGCACGCGTAAATTACTCGTTGACGAAGAAACAGTAAAAATGAACAAAGCTTCGTCCATCATAGCGTTTTATTGTAAACAATTTTAGATTTTGTTCGCCATGTCCCGAAATATCAGTGGAAGTTGTAATTTTATGTGTTTAAGCAGTTTTATGGTAAAATATTGTGAATACAATTGCTTGTTTTTAGAGGCCCTTTTTATTGCTATAAAACTACTTTATTAATGTAACTAGTTTCTATACAAGGTCTCATAATTAAACGATTTTTTCGGGTATACAATGTAGTCTAAATTATTAATCGGAAACTAATTTATTTGCCAATCAAATTGGGTTCAAGAGTTTAGAAAAGCATAGACAATGAAAGTAAGTTAGTTGTAAGAACAATATATAATTATATAAATGCGAAAGTCCTTGGAGAAGTTTAGTTGTTTGTTAGAAATAAATGTCATAACGGCTGAAAATATTTACATGAAATTTGACTCATAGGATCCTGGATATCCTGGATCAATACATAGGCTCCTTTTAACCCAGAAAGTACAGAATGGACTGTTATTCGGACGGAACCACAAGCAACCCTTAATTTTTCATTTTAAAGAACATTCTCCGGATTCTGTACGGTTGTGTGGCCACAGCTTTATGTAGTATATCCGTAGAAATCGTTAATCTTTTTAGAGAAAATCACTGTTCTATGGAAACGGCAAATGAGTCATACGTCCTCAATACCATAGGAATCTGCTTTTGTTTCCAGTGTGGTTTGAGTTATGTGAAAGAAAAAAAAATATATATTATTGAACACCAGTATAACGTGCACATAGTAACTTATCAAAACAAAGAAAAAACAACACTAGAAATATTAATTATACCTATTGTATGTATTTATATGTGCGTGCAGTAGCTGTGGTTCTGCGTACCCCTTCGGGGATAAAGTGTGTGTACGCGTATGGTTTTAGTTGTCGGGTTTGTCATCGTAAGCTATCATAATAACATCGTAATATCAAAATAGGTTCAGCATTTGAAGAATGTATGATGCCATAAGCGTTACAAAACAGCGAAATAAGAAGCGATCAGTTTCAAGTACAAATGAAATATTTTTATGTTCCCAGATTATATTGCTTTTTGTTCAGATAAACATGGATTTATTTATATCGCTGTCAGTATGTTTATATTTTTTACATTGATGGGCCGACGGTTGTAATTCATAGTAATATTCATAAGTATAGTATTGCCCTCGACTTCGTCTATGTATATTCGGTAAAAGAGCTCGCAGGACTAGTGCATTTGGACTTTAAAAATGGTGCACGGAAGATGCTCACTAATTCTCCAACAGGAAAATGTTAGCAAATACGTATATTTTTGTTTATATAATGATATGCCTTCACTTATGTTGTATAATGTGTAGTGGACTATAAAGTGGTAAATCAACTATTTCAAAATCTTTTATTTATAAGGAATTCTTACGTTTACGCCAATGAAAGACATTGAAATAAAACTATACTGTATATAATAATACGAAACTATTTGTAGCTTTCGTACTCCGCCCTGTGACCACGAAGACTTCTGCAATTTCTTGCTATTTTTAATCTTTTTTAAGATAATGGTTTATTGTGAATTGAAAATCCAATATATTACAAGTACTATGGATAAAATGAAACAGCTCTACCATAATAAACTAGTTTTAAGAAACAAAAGAGTAGAAGTAGCAGTTCTGTTTACGAGACTGCCGGAGAAAAAATCTTTAACGATTATACAATCGTAATGGCAAACAATCGCAACGTTAAATCATTCGTACAGTCCGTGTATCGTACAAGAACATTAAAACACGGAATACGGATATTCAGCGTTTCCTAAAGAACATTCTCGAATTATTTGTTCATACAATTCCCAAGCGTCTGTTTCATAAATTACAAATATGAATAAATAATTTTCTAAGAAATTTTGGTAATATATTACTGGCAAAGTTAAGCCCGAATTGAAAAACATAATTTTAGACGTACATTCTACTTTTTGTATGGAGGCGTTACGTCAGATTTAATGTGGTCATTTTTTTTTATTAAATTTAAGCATACGGCATTAATAGACTTCCAATCATTTTTAGATTATAATTATTTTTCGTACCTTTGACGTTTTTTGGGGGTAAAAGTTCCGCTGTATACTTAGTCTGGCCATAAATACTGTTACACTTAATTATAAAAAAATATTACATTTGAATTTCGAATCTGTCATTTTTATACGATTGTTCATTGTGTTTTCTCATTTTGGCGCCAATACATTGTAAAATATTTTGCGATATTAAAATGGTGTGGGGTGATAAAGAGAACCGAATCGCTGTGATAGCATTACACAAAGTAGGTATGGAGCCAAATGCAATTTTTAAAACTCTCCATACACTTGGTATTAGTAAAATGTTTGTGTACCGGGCTATTAATAGGTACAATGAGACCTCCTCTGTTTGTGACAGAAAAAGATCTGGCCGTCCACGTAGTGTTCGTACGAAAAAGGTGGTCAAAGCAGTAAGGGAAAGAATTCGAAGAAATCCTGTCCGAAAGCAAAAGATTTTATCTCGGGAAATGAAGATAGCACCTAGAACCATGTCGCGTATTTTAAAAGATGACTTAGGACTTGCAGCCTATAAGAGACGCACTGGCCATTTCTTAACTGATAATTTAAAGAAGAATAGGGTGGTAAAATCGAAACAACTACTGAAGCGGTACGCAAAGGGAGGTCACAGAAAAATTTTGTTTACGGATGAGAAAATTTTTACAATTGAGCAACATTTTAACAAACAAAATGACCGTATTTATGCTCAAAGCTCTAAGGAAGCTTCCCAATTAGTCGACAGAGTGCAACGTGGACATTATCCGACTTCAGTGATGGTTTGGTGGGGTGTTAGCTATGAAGGAGTGACTGAGCCATATTTTTGTGAAAAAGGTATCAAAACATCGGCACAAGTGTATCAAGATACCATTCTTGAGAAGGTAGTTAAGCCCCTTAACATCACCATGTTCAATAACCAAGTATGGTCCTTCCAGCAAGACTCGGCGCCGGGTCATAAAGCTCGGTCCACGCAGTCTTGGTTGGAATCGAACGTTTCGGACTTCATCAGAGCTGAAGACTGGCCGTCGTCTAGTCCCGATCTTAATCCGCTGGATTATGATTTGTGGTCAGTTTTAGAGAGTACAGCTTGCTCTAAACGCCATGATAATTTGGAGTCCCTAAAACAATCTATACGATTGGCAGTGAAGAATTTTCCCATGGAAAGAGTGCGTGCTTCTATTGATAACTGGCCTCATCGTTTAAAGGACTGTATTGCAGCCAATGGAGACCACTTCGAATAAGCTTTTTATATTTTTAATTGTTTTATATTTATGTATTAAACTGACACACTGTAAAAGTAATAAATGTTATTTGCAGTTAACAATTTTCTTTTTTCTTTATTACAATATTTATGGCAAGACTAGGTATTTTTCCGGGATAGAAGGTAGCATATAACTTTCCCAGGGTCTTAATCTATCTCCATACCAAATTTCATAAAAATCCGTTCAATTGATTTTGAGGAAATCGATAACATACAGACAGACAGAAAAGGGGACTTTGTTTTATAATATGTATAGATACGGTATCTATGTCAGTGCAGAAGGCCCGTGCCTTGCATTGGTGTAATGCATAATACAGGGCTTATATTATATTACTATTATAATTTTACGCTTACTAAACTTATTTTTTAAACAAATATCTGACATCATACAGCTGGCATCCTATGTGTGAGGGCTGAGGCTATGTTTTGTATGGTGATTTAGGCAATTTTTGGCGGGAAAGGATACGCAAACGAAGCCGTGAACGCCTACTCGAAAAATAAATACCTATTAATTATTTACCTTAATTAAAAACGTTGTCAAATAGCTTTCCGTCTTTCGAAAATGTCTTTATGAATGTTACAATGATATAGTATGAAAATGTTATTTATAGTGACAAGGAGCACAAGAGAATTGAATTGAGAATTGAAATTGAAGTTAGCCCGAAAAGTTTATAAGAATGTCTATAAAAATGTGCAAACATAAAGGAATTTTCTTCCATTTCATATTAAATAAATGATAAATATTTTTTCCCTAAAATATACTTAATTTAAAATTAATTTTAATGAGCTTACCACATTGCTGATGTTAAATCGAACTCGCACTTTACTCTCTTTTTTTTTTCTCTTCATCTTTCAGGCGTTCGATATAAATCCATCACAAATCACATGCTAAATACTTCATCATGGTTCATTCGATGACAGAATAATAAATCGGCTAACAATGACTCACTCATTTCTATAAAACCTATTTTTCGTTAATATTAAAAAATATTTTTAAATTTAAAAAGCCATAATTCTTTTGATTTGGTTATTCGAAATTTGAAAATTATATTTATTCAATTCGGAATAAAAAGGTTATAATAAGAAAACAAACGGAATCAAATTTAAATTAACACTTTGAATTTGGAATTAAATGGTGTCAATTCGAGCACATTTTTAACGGTTCTGTTTAGCGAATCAATCACAACACATCACACATTCACGAAAAAACGTTTAATAGTCCATTTGAGTAAACATATTAGTCTTTAACCGTCTTTTAACGTTCGCAGCGTCTTTGAAAGCCTGTTAAATCGATCGAAGATGATACGATACTAATTTAAGCGTACGGTCTCATCCGTTACGTAGTGGACTCGACTGTTCTATTTTTAAATAACATCTTAATATGTATGTTGTTTAAGGGTGATTTACTGCGTCCCTCGCACGAGGTCAAGAGATTTTGTTAATTGTAAACTTGAGAAATTGTTGATTTAAATTTATTTGTTTTTCCAATTTGTTATCAATGAAAAATCTTGTTAGTTCGTGCAGTAGTTTATTGTGTAAATAAATACCAGAGAAGCGCCGAAGTTCTTGAATATTTTCATTAAATACATTATATGTGACGCATTACTATTTACGAGAACTCAACAATTAAAAAGATTGATATTGGTACATTCGTAAAATATATACAATTATTTATAAATATGCTAAAAAAAATGTTTGCAAAAAACAAATCTAATTAAAATAACATATTTACTACCACCAAAAACAAAATTACTACACACTTATGCGGACTCAAACAGCGAAATAAAATACAATTTACAATTCACGATAGTCACAGTAGGTATTTGTTGACGTGTTTACATGTAAGAGTAACATAATATTTGTCGCCCCTGTTTACGTTTCAATTAAGTAATTACAAGTTTTTTCCACAAAGCAATCGTCATAATAAATATACGCAAATGTATACCTCATGACATTGGTCACGGAAAACCCACTATCGACCTTGAATTCGTTCTTATAAGTTTTCAAAGCACAATTGAGTGATTATGCTTCAATTCAAACCTAATATTAACCGTGAGGGATTTGGTTTACTGGCATTATTTGCGTATTTTTCAGTGACTTTATTATATCATAAAAACTTCCAAATTCCTCTGGATAATGTTTGAAGATATACATTGATCCTACATTGTTGTGGAAAGGGTAAGGAGGAAGATATATAAATCTCGGATATCGGCAAAATATATCGCAAAACTGCACTCTAATTTTATTATAAAATCCTGTGTTTTGAAGGAAATAAAGTCTTGAAAACATATCAATAAAATATAAAACACGTCGTCGTCCATCTTTATAAATTAATCAGAAACCATTACCGAGTGTGTAGGCTACGCGGCCTTTTCACTATCCAAACAAATATATTGAAAATGTGGATCAAAGAGTAAGCTGAGAGTCGATCTAGCGACCGCGGATGTAGAATTAATGGAAGTAGCTGTTACAATAAAAAATCTTTTTACTACCTGGTAATTTTAATACTGATAGTTGCCTCATCCGGTATTAAAGTTCGTTTCTGACATAGAGTAGCCAATAGTACTCAGAAATAATGTATTTTTATTAGGTAAAGTAATTCAGAACGGAAGTACTAGTTTATTTTGCAATAAATAAAATTTGTATTTTGACAGGAATTACAAGCGGTTTTCGGTCCCTCAATATTCAACACAGTATTTTTATTTTTTGTTTCAGAACAAAAACATACCTAATGAAATAAAATACTATATTTCAATAAAAAAAATGTATTCGTATTATTTAGATAGCTTTTTTATATAGGGATTTCTAGATTTTATATCTCCATGTAAAGAATTCTTATAGTAGTTGTCTATATTATACCGAAATGTGCCTTTAATAAATTCGCGCTTCTTTGTAGTTCACCTATGCAATCTTTGTATGAATAACAAATATTTCTAAAATTAATATTGTAAGGAACGCTTGGCTGTAAGCGCAGAGATAATAATCGTATTTTGCAATTTCGCAATAATGCATTTTAAGTGCAAATACCAGACATGAACAATTTTATATTTATTTCAAAATTGGTGACATTAATTCAATATAATTTATTTTATACATTTATAAGGGATCATTATATTTATGACTAAAAGCTGTATTACTATTTTCATACATTTAAATTATCCTATTTATAATTAAAAAGTTGTTTAAAACGGTCAATTTATAAAACAAACATACAAAAAAAAAACTTCACCTATCACAATCGTCTAAAATCGCGTTATTGCAATATCGATTCTACCTGACATCGATGAAATATCGATAGTAACAGTTCTAAATTTAAATTCATGTCTTCGATAAAAGCCGGAGTTACACAACTGCAGGAATATGGCATATTAGTCATCGTATAAAATTAAGTGCTGGAATTTAGAGCCAAGGGGCAATGGACGACGCACTGAATGATTATGAATGATTATATACTCTTTGTATGAATTATATTCACGCAATATTATCTTTATTGTATACATAGTTACAGTTGACAAGGGTACGAAGTTACACCACAGATCTCACAAGTTAGTGTACACATATATACTTAGGCCTTTTATCCACGAAGGGGTAGACAGAGGCGTAACTGATAAACCTATTTTTTCTGCATGTATTTCGTCCTATGATGTGATAAGCTCCGCCCTACCGACGTATCGGTCACGAATTCTAGACTTCGGACTGACACTGTGTAGAAAAACATAATATCACTTTGCCCGACCCATGATTCTAACTGAGGACTTCAGTTTTACATTACAACTACGCCACTCAGGGAGTAGATATAAGAAATAGGTAGGTAATTAGCTGGATAACAGGTAGGTAAGTTAAGACTTTTGGAGCTAGCAAACTAATACACTACAATTGATGATATATGCAGTAGGTAATACTGCAAAGAGAGATAAGGAACCCTCTGTAGGTTTATTTTTTAAAGTATCAGAAATCGAAACGTACTTTAAATCTCAACAACTAGACCTCGAAATTAATAGTTGTATGATCAGCGAATCCCACAAAGCTTTTTGTTTATATGAGATCGAATTCGCGACCTCTCGTTTGCCCGCGTTTCAGCGTTATTTTTCTTAATATAAAACAATAAAATCGTGTATGTGCTTTTAAACCAGAATTAATAAAAAACTTTGAATGATCTTCCTGTTTGTTCAAGCAAAACCTATTTTATAGGGTTCATTGTAAAGCGTGTGTTTACGTTTACTTTTTACATTGGAGTCGTGACATTTCGGTGGCTCCTAAGTAAATTATTGTATCTGAAAAAAAAAAACGATTTATACTTTTTTTGTGTTTTGTTGTTTAGGTTCTGTTTACTACCAAAGCCATTTTAATGGGTTTAGTACTCAAGAATAATTAGATAGCGAAACACCAAAAATCTTTTTTTTATGTGTTTGGAAACTATTGTTTCTGAAAAAATCCGATTTTCACTTTTTTGTGTTTTGTTGTCTAGTTCCTGTTTACTCCCAAAGCCATTTTTAATGGGTTTAGTACTAAAGAAAAATTAGATAGCGAAATGCTAAAAAATCTTTTTTTTTAAGGCTTTAGTAGACCAAGATAACGAAACACAAAAAAGTGAAAATCACTTTTTTTCAGATACGTTAGTTTACTTAGGAGCTATCGATTTGTCCTCTATAAATCAGAAATATTATACAACTAGGTGTTACTCGCGGTTTCGCCCTTGTTATAATATCGAACGATTGTACAACCATAACTCCGATTGAAAACATCAGGGTACCGACATTTCAAGAACGAACTGATTAGTAATAAGATAAACCAGTCACTTGCTATCATAGAAGCAGCCAAATAGATTATAGCTTCCGACAATGTAATATTGCGTTGGCACTAAACCAAGTTGTAAGTAGTAGTATTTTATTGTACTATACGATAAATAAAAGAAATAAATGGTAACTTGGCTTATTCAGAGTTATTTTGACGTTGCGATAATACATGAAACGATATATTCGACTTTACCTCTGCTGATATTATGTCAAATCCTCGGTTTTACTTTTCTGATTTTTTTATCATCTTGTAGTTACTGAACTACATATATACTGAGTTACAAATATACTGATATTTCTGACTGAAAGTATGATGTTGTTGCGAAGAATGCTCTCAGAGGAATAGTGGCATTAGAACGTGTAGAATTAAAATTACGTTTTATTAATATTTATTTTGTTCAATATATACACTTTTTTTTACATCTTCGATTCGCTTAACTTATTGTAAACTGCTATTATCAAGAAGATAAGGATATGTCTGATTTAGTAACGCAATCTCAAAATGTCCCTTTATGAGCATGGATTCAATTTTGCTAAATTTCGTTGACAAAAACATACTTATTTAGGGTTTTTGAAGGAAAGTCGGAAAGATGGCATATGCCCTTGGCCGTTTCTGAACTTCCTTGATGCTTAATGGGAGGTTATTAACGTGTCCCGCCTAAAGTATAACAAAAGATGAGGTTTGAAACTTAATATATGTAATTAGTGAAAGTAATCTAACAAGGTGCTTTGCTGTGTTCGTGAGGTACAAAACGGTGCAACTGGTTACAGTTTTCTAAGATGTGATTAAGTCAAAAGGTTGATGTAATAATCAAAATGATATTGATGTCTTGTGGTCACATAAAATATACCTAAGACTTATAAATACAGCGTACAGATATTGTACTCCTATCACATATTTATTTGCACATTATAAAAAGTACATAAAGTTGGATTTACCAAAGGCATTCCCTACCAGTCAACAATGGGTGCAGAGACAACCGCATCAAGAGGATTTAAAGATACAAAAGGGACAATTATATAATAAAGAGTAAATAAACATCGTTATATATTATATTAAGATATATTTGAAAGTACTATACTACGGATTTTATTGCGGTAAATGTATTTGCATGTTTGTTAGAACTAAATTAAATTGCTGACCGGATTTGGATAGAATTTGGTACATAAACCAAGTCCATGTATTAGGCTACTTGTTATCTCAGAAAACTACACGGTAAGACACTTATTCCAAGGTACACGCACATGGAACTGGGAACAAACCAATTAGGAATAAACAGACACGAAACAAATTCCATAACAACCTTTACTGGTTAAAATAGTTACTGGATTCGAACGTAGTCCCATATCAAAAGTTCATTACCAATTACGCAACAAAGCCTATCAATTGACGCGAATTCATTTTACGACTAATAAAGTCCTGTGGTATATCCAAATATCGCTCGCTCACTATTACAAGGTTCTATATAAACTAATGCTACAAAAATTAAATAAAAAAAAATCATGTTAGTAAATAAAGCTGGATGCATAAAGCAACAGGCCGGGGTCTGTGGCGTATCTTGGGACAGGCCTATGTCCAGTAGTGGACTGCAACGGGCTGATGATAATGATGATGATGTTGATAAAATTTTTATAAGACAATAATTGGTTCCTGCTGTATTTATCTTTCACAATTCTTGGAAATATTCACTGAAAAAGACTTAGAATCGCGTGATATGTATAATTCAGTTTGCATATCAAATATGACATAGGACTTTGTAATAGTGAGCCATCGATATTCCGTTTGAACAACAAGTATTAAGTAACAACAGACAGGCAATAAAAACATTGGCCAATCATTTATACAATTACGTTAATAGAAGTACTTGCAAGTCTAGTGGAATGGTCTCATGAGAATACTGGAAATACGTAGATTATGCAAAGGTTGACGATCTATGTAAGGTTTCATTTAGGCAAATTTAATTCATTTATTGCTTATTCGGTGGCGTAGTTGTGTGCGGTTGGTGTCTGGCAAAGTGATATTGGGTTTTTTTATTGTATCAGTCCGGTATTTAGGATTTTTGCTTGATATGGAAAAAGGTCGATAGCCTAGTTGGTTGTGGAACGGACTGCCGATACGAATGTCTGCAGGTTCAAATCCCAAGGGTACACCTCTGACTTTTCTAAAAATTATGTGGATATGCTTTGTTAATTATCACTTGCTTTAACGCTGAAGGAAAACATCGCGAGGAAACCTGCATACCTGAGAAATTCTCTATAGGAATTTAGAAGGTGTGTGAAGTCTACCAATCCGCACTAGGCCAGCGTGGACTAAGGCCTAATTCCCTGTCAGTAGTAGAGGAGGCCCGTGCCCACCAGTGGGACAGTATATAATACAGGGCTGATATTATTATGGTAAAAGGCTGGGCTCTATCATATTAGGAGATGGAACTCACATGGCGAAATTGGCACCCTAGCTGTATTTCTGTCTGTCTTTTCGAGGATAAAGGCGCGATTTGTTTCTTGTTCATTAATGACTTGTGATTTATTTAAATTCATTGACGTTATTGTATTATTGGAGTGATTTTAAATTTTAGGAGATGATATTATGAAAGTATAACTCCCTTGACTCAAAATAAATACAAGATAACCTTAACAACCTTAATTAACATGCATAAATTGTAATTATTTCGTACTTATGAGCATCAGAAATTTTACGAGTTAATATTGATTCAAATAAATTTACCAGATTTGAATTATTCACAACTCGTTATTCCTGATGATATATTCTGCAGCAAGTGTTATACCAAAACCGTTAGTTATTAAACTAAACAACTTCGTTCTTGGGACAGCGTGAAATGTATGTACACCAAGCGGTCATAGGTATATTCCTAGTTCAGGCTAATTTTGTGTGGGTTTCTTTTTTCTTTATTAACCACAAAACTGGTTACAACACGACATTGATAAGATGTAATGATCTACCTTACATATATTTGCAGACTTCGACACGTGAGTACGACATGCATAACTTATAAATAACATTCACGAAGTTACTACACCATTTATCAGATTTTTTAAACTTTGTCAGTTATTAGGACTGCGCGCGCAAGTACGCAGGTGGCTTAAAACTTCCTCGGGATTTGAAGTCGGCTGGTCTCTTCGGCTTACACAAAAAATAATTTGTTTTCAGCTTGGATTACAAACGACAGATTTATTCAAATATATCATAAAATATTTTACAGTTTCTGTATTCGTTCTGAAACTTTTCTCTAGATCTTTGTTTGATATCTGGTGATAAGGCATAATCCAGTGCTATGGCGCAGTTTTTTCCTGCTTTTTAATGAAATAAGTTTGTTTCCTTATGCGGTATATGTTATAGTTTATTTTTACACCAAAAAATATGTATACAACTTTATGTAGAAGGAATAATTGTTCAGAAATAATCGTACGTAATTTTTACTAGCAGTAATCATAAAGAGTTCATCGCAGGCGAGATTAAAAACAATTTGAGTAAGAAAAGAAACAATAATATTGGTCTTAATTATTATAAAACCAAGCGAGTATTGCATGTCAACCGGAAGAAATTGCCTTGCTATTACGCATGTTTAAACGTTGCAACTTTTTATTTCTTTTCGAGAATCGCACGAGCGACGCATGGTGGTAGGTTTATGATGAGTATAAGAGCTTGTGGAAGACTATTTGAACAAAGAACATTTTCAGTATAAGTGTGAGTTTGAAGAAAATTGCTCAGTCTAAATGAGGCTTTAGTATAAGTTTATCGAACTACTAAACAAGACATTGAAAACAATAAACAATGTAAAGACAACTGTAACTACCATCAAAGTATTTTTCGCATCTTCTAAACTTAGGATTATTGTTAAGCGTTTGTCCCCAGGTCATACTTAACGGACCTTAACTTTACCAAAATTTATTGTAAATTAATTCAATCTTTTGTGATATAATGAGGCCGGGATAGTCAAAAATTTTCAATGGCCACTCGAGTTAAGATTACTTCACTCTTTGTTTCTTTCCCATTATCTCGGGGGATCGATATTTTATTTGCATGTTGTTTAAGTTCTTTATATTGTGGGATCATTAACAAAAATTAAGCTAATTTGTTCTTGTTTGCGTGAATTTTAATAGTACGTGACGGTACTGGCGTGTAATTTTTTAAAAAAATGTTTGAAAGTTGTAACTTCTTTTAGAGGGTATTTTTAATACTACCTACATTTCCAAGCACATTTAAAATTCATAATATGATATTAGGTATCGAATAAGTCAAATAAAATAAGACACTAAATTATCATATTACAGAGAAAACATTGTATTAAAACGATATTGTCTCATAATTTCTAATTTTATACAAAAAATGTCAAATCGGAGAAACATACCTGATTATGAATGATTCACCATGATCACAAACACGAGTGGCAAGGTGGCCAATGTGGCGAGGCGTCCACACGGCGAGTGGCCCATAGCCCAGTGGGACACTACAATATCGTAAGTACACCACGTTAATCGAATTTTCAAAGAGGGCTGGACGCGTAGTGATGTCATTTTTATCGATAGTTTGTATTCGAATCTTAATTATGTTATCTATGTGACAGTTGTGGTCGTAAATTGATTGTACAATAGTTTTTAATTATTTTACATAATACTGATTGTGATCTGGAGCTCGTTAAATGTAATAACGAGACGTTCGCAAATTCACAGCGCATAATAATCTGATGTAGCTTCTCTTGTAAAAATGTATTAACAGTGGCGACCTTAATCAACGCGAAGCCCCGGGTGAAAGCAAAAAAAAAAAACAAATCAAGGCCCCGTGCGGAGTAAAAAACACAGATGTGAGGCTTCGGGCGAAGAAAAAAAAACCTGATTTTAACAATGTAGATAAGGTGCAAATGAATGCCCAACAATGCAACGCTCGAAACCCCTGTAAGCAAGAAGTTGCGCGACTTACCCTCTTCCCTAAGGCCGCCATTGTTTATTAGATATTATGATTTTAGCCTATTGAAGACAAGGAAGTATGGAAAGAAAATCCTGAGTCTTGACGAATTTGTCTCGGGTGTCGGTGTCACTTATTTATCTTAGAGCGATATTACTAATAAAAGTAACAATCATACACTAATCCATTTCAATTACATGTTCTGTTTCCAAAAATATAGGCTACCTTATATGTCCGACTCCGTCCATTCCATTGCAGTCAGCGTAAAATATTTTTCAAGAATAGGTCGCTGCTTGGCGTCTACCCGTTTGAGGTACCTAGTCGAATGGAAATGTTGTTTGACAACTTATGGTTCCACCTAGAAATCGAAGCTGGGACTTCTCGATCTACAGTGTAAATTACACGACATAAGACTAAGGAAAAATTCAATCCAATCTAACGAATTTAAAAACATATCGATTTGTTTTTTTTTATCGATACAAAACAAGACAACCCGAAAAATATAAACTTGTACGTCACTAGTTAACAACCAACGTTAATGTCATTAATGTAAGAACGCGGCACGCCAATACATCGATGTGTTTAAACTGGGCCCGTATTATGCAGTAATTAATTTATGTGTATACCTTATTACTTTAGTAAAGTGTCTACGAGTGGCGATGATTTTGTTTTCCAAAATACTTACATTTCAATTTTGAGACAATATATTGTAGGGGCTAAGGGTCTACAACCAGATTCCTGCCGGTTTCTCTTTATTTAGATTTATGCAGAATTTGAATTTCATTGGAATGATTTGCAGGCCACATTTATGTATATTAGTATCTATATGTTGTATCGAGATTCCTTTCGGAAAGTTTTACCTTTCGCCACTGATGTATTGTCAATAGAGATTACGTCGAAATTTTAACTACAGTTTATGTCCGGATTTATCTAACTTGGTCTTATAGTTCTTGCTGCAACATACTTTCAAGAATGCTACAGTAAGAATTTGGTTTACTTTTTATGGTTCTACAAGACGTCAATCTTCTGGGAATCGAGTCTCAGGCAAATGACGCTAAAACCACACAATGTTAGTTTTTTTATACAGAAGTATTACGTACAGTTATTACAAAGAAAATAACAATATTGAACTAATTGAAATTTGGATTATAAAAACATGCTTTATAAAAAAAATTAAACATTCAATTAAAAATATAATCTTAAAAATTAGAACAAATCAATATACCTAAATCAATACTTTTACTTTATAAATTTCAAAGCTCGTTTCGAACAGAAGTTACTTCTTTTAATATATTTTAATTAGTGTTAATTACATATTATTGTTTAATGTGGTATCATTGTTATGGATTTAAATCCATAAATTATTAACGCAACACTATTTAATCAGCTGATTCAAGTTTGATTGGAATAGATAATTTTTTATCACTCGTATTAACTTTATGTTAGCAAATAGGTAACATTGCGAATATTTAAATAAACTTGTGATATCGTTCATATACTCCACAAAAAATTGACTTGTCTTGAAGTACCCCAGAAAATGCTGCCCGATCAGACTCAAATTTACATATCGGTTGGTATAGGCGTGAAATACTTGGTCATTCGTTTTATTAATAATTCAAATTCATTGTATTCCTTTCGATTGAGTAGTTCCGTATAAATGTTTAGGCTTTACCCATAAAATTTCGATGCAATGAATTTGAGTAGCAAATTTTGTTACTAATAAAACAGGTTTGGCCGGCCCGCGGTCAGCTCCATTTTAGCGTGACCCGGTAATGCTATAATTTGTTTATAGGAATTTGGAATTTATCTAGTTCAGTTAACAGTGATATTCAAAATTAATAGAAAATAAATAAAATTAATAGTGGTGCTGGTGGTAGTGTATGTTTGTTTTCCCTTTATTGATTTAAAAAGATTCGAGTTATAGTATACAAATAGAGGAGAATTTGCGGGAGGAGAGGGTGGGGGAAATGTAGGAATGTTCTTTTAGGATAGAAGAAATGTTCGCGAGTCCTCATACGTCTCAATGTCTATTTATAACCATGAGGAATACACACTTTGGCAGTAGGACAGGTTATTAAACAAAGTCAGATAATATTTATATTATCTATTTCATTCTAACGTCTTTATAAGCACATTAATAGGAAACAGAATAACATTACCACCTGTTGGTGGTAGGTCTCTCAGATGTGCGACCACCGCGATGTCTATTTCTGCCGTCAAGCAGTAGTGTGTCGCCACTGTTGTGTTCCGGTTTGAAGGACATTGCAGCCAGTGTAATTACTGGACATAATAAGACTTAACATCTCATGTCTCAGGATGGCGAGCCGATGGAATACCAAACAATACTTTGTAATTCAAAGTGTTGGATGGTGTTGCTATTGTTTATGGGCGGTCGGGTCGCTTACTATCAGTTGAACGGCAAGCTCGTCTCATCATTCAAAACAATATTTTTTATTTGATTAAGATCTATTCCTTGTTTTAAATATTTTAGAAGCTATAAAATAAATTCCAATGTAGATGTAGTTTTTGGTCTAAGAGCAGTTTAAGACGTCTGTGTGTTAAATGCAGTGAGGCGTTCTCCAGAATTACCTTTGTCTCCATTATGCGTTGCAGTATTTCATAAATTAAGCAAATTAGAGGATGTGTAAGTCCTTTGTGCAAGCATGACGCGCCTCTAATTGTTACGGCTTAGTAATAAACGGAAATTTAGAATTTTATGAATAGCAAACATTTAAAAAAGTAGTTCATGAAGTTGCGAGATCATTTTTGTATTTATTTTTACATTTATGTCATTGTAATTTTAGAAATACGATATGGTATGCGCTTCAAGTAGAATTTACAACTTAAGTCCGTTAGCTGCGAATGAAGGCTGATATTGAGAAGAAAAATCCAATATACTGCCTAGGATTCGAACACGAAACCTCGGAGAAGCACTCAATACAACTACCCCACTTAGACAGTCTGTTTGTCAGGCTGGATTTTTTTACTATTTAATTATTGACCATCTTTATCACTGGGAAACTATCTTCTTTAATTGTCACGTTGGGATCTGAAAAAGAAATATGTCTCCTTGGTAAGTACAAATGTTGAAATCTACCTTTTCAATATTTCCATCAGATTTTAGTCAGTCATATATCTACCAAAATAAACTACGTTCTGGATAGGGTCAGAACTTTGGACAATAAGTGGCAATATCCGTTCACTCATCCAATACTTACTGTTTCTTGATGTGGGAAATACCTCGTATCATTAACTTGCCCTTGTTCTTTCAACAAAGAAATCATTTCAAACAACTTTAAGTGCTTCTTGTTATGTTTAAGTGATTTGGCAATTTCAACACTACATTATCTTGATGTTTTATTATAACTTGTTAATATTTTGTTGAAGAATATTAAAATTAATTTAAGTTTATTTCTTTAGGTTAGTTGCTGTTTTAATAAAATAAATATTTATATAATATGATGGAAAAGAACTTAAATCATTAGCATAAAATGTATACATAATGTTATCCTTGCTTTGTCAAATCCACGAGAATATAGGGCTTAATTCAATAAATGAACGAAGAATATATTTTTTTATTTTAAAACACGACTAAATTTACAAAGCATATTTTCTTCTGATTTAGACATAATATCTGCTAAACACACTAATTGATTAAAAAAGAATAAGATACTTTTAGATTTTCGATAACTCCGCTAAACACATTAAACGATTAAAGGATGGACATTGTTACCAAAAGCTAAACATGATCCATCAAGGAAGAACTTTATAAATACAAAAACAAAACAAGTCATTAATAAAAACATGAGTGAACTAATAAAAGTATGAATATCTTCAATATTATACGTTGTAAAGAACATTTTTGATTTGAAAATTCTCCCCCTCTCTTATTACTTGTTATCTTAAGCCTCGTAACTGTCTACGACTGCCTTAGTGGCGTAGTTGTTTCGTGAGCGGTAGGACACCGTTCTGATGTCCGTGGTCGAGCAAGTGATATTGGGTTTCCCTACCCAGTATCAGCCCGGAGTCTGGAATTAGTGGACTACATCGATAGGCTCGCCCCTATCTTATAATAGGATGGAACACAAAGAAGAATGATCCATATAACCCAATTTCTGTAGACTTCTTTCTGTAGAATTTAAATATCATTAGAACGATTTGTAGACCGCATTAATGCATTTTGGTATCTATATGTACTGTCGGGTTCCCTTTTGGAACACTTCACCTTTCGCCACTGGAACACACATGGCGATAATTGGGTGACCTGGCACCTCCGTTTACCCCTTCGAGGGTAAAGGCGTGACTATTGTTTATTTTTTTGTTTAAATTACTAAAATATTGATATGTATAATGGAAATCAAACAAGACAATACGTGGTCAATCTACCGTATATTGTATGGCAGAGCTGTCAGGGAGGCGAGTGTCACACGTTTCCCTTATCTGCTTTGTCGGTCAGTGCTTCTCAACTATGGTTCTTGATTTTTTTTTTGTAAGGGCACGGTAAATAAAAATAGAATGTTGACTGATTAAAGATGATTACCCCTCGACAATCGATAGAATTATGCCGGCGTGTAGGAACCGGATATATACAGTTGATCCCGGAACGCGCCACACTTACGTAGGCCATTATGACAGGTTTTAACGTCTTGTGTTCGGTGGTTGCTAAAACTGGGAAATTAACGGTAACTACGAAAAATATGAACCTTTTGGGAGATCTTATAAAACTAATTTTACTAATAAATGTTTTACTAATATATATGTTCTTTCTGATCTTATATTATTGTACTAATATTATAAATGCGAATGTTTGTCAAAATATTAGAAGTAAATGCATCAACTTCTGAACGGATTTGAATAAAATTTTACACATGGATAGACCATATCCTTGAGTGACATTATTATTATAGGTTGCTTTTTTTAATACATAGATAGATGGCATTACAGATCTTTACAGTGATTTAGGGATGTTTGTAGCAGGAAAGCTTTTTACGCAAGTGAAGCCGGGTTCTACACCTCGTATATTTATAAATTTTAAGCTACTCGTAGGTATGTAAAATAATGGAAACGTGACCTTAAAAATATAATTTAATGCGTTACAAAACACAGACGTATGTTAGAATATTATATATGTTAGAATATTATATATGTTAGAATAGGTTTCCTTTTTATTTTATCAATTTAAAATTTCAGTTCCACATATCCAACAAAAATGGAAAATGTAAAACTTATCCATTTCGTTTCCCAACACCACTGATTCTGACTGGATATCAAAACAAAATCTAAGTTGGTTCGGTTCTTTGAATATACAGTTGCACACAAAGGATGGATGTATATTTTAAATTGTTTCTGTTCCAATACACAAATGACATAAACTTTGAACTTCTACCTGAAATTTATTATATAAGGGGGTTTGTACATTAGCTTAGTTGTTTTGAAATTGCATACAATTGAATGCCGAGACAGTAAATTTAATGAGCTAATGATGAGGGACGCGTTATCGGCAGAAATAATTATTCGTTTAATACATTATTGCCTTTGTATATAGCCAGGGAGCCCTATTGCGTCTACGGAGGCATATCCATCTTTTTAAAATTACGAGCGTTCTAATCAAAGGACAGTTCTGATGGCCATATAGGTAAAAGAGTCCAAAATCTCCAATTCACATAAGGTTATCAAAGCTGTCCTTCGACTAGAACGCCTGTAATTGCAAAAAGATGGATTCACCCCCGTACACGGAATAGCATCGATATAATATGTACAACGTACTAGATTTGGCGTTCCGAACATTCACTGTGTTTAACTCATTTGAACTGATATCTATTCAAACTGACTTTAGTATGGTCAATATTGACAGCTTGTGGTTGTGTAAGGTGTGGTGCTCATGATATAAGAACTCGAGTCTAAGTGTGAACTTGGATTTGAATAAAAAATATTAGTCAACTAAGTAAAATTATTTGTTGTTCAAGTGAATAAATAGGTCATCACAGTGACGTTTTGGTTGCCATTGTAGTTTAGATTTTGAACAAATAGTTTATATGGACGTTCATGTCTATAGAATATTCGTCAATGCGGAATAGGCTATTAAAAGTTTGAGAATCATTGTGCTGCTTTATAATTAGATTAACGCGGAATATATGGGGAGAATCCCCTTCCATGAACAATGCAGGTGTGAATGAGGATACGATGTACCTCTAAGCAAATAGAGTATTTTAGATGTAGAATACAAGTGTTACAAACTCAGTCATACTCCAACTCAACATCTTTGTTCAAATAGTCTTACACAAGCTCTTTTGAATCGTCATTAATCTACAACTGCTTCGGGACTAGTGAGTGTGTTATAAAAAGTGGAGCAAGCAGCAACACGATTTCTCAAAATAATATATCTATATATAAAACTAAATCGCTATTTCCCTTGGTCATCGCATCACGCTTGAACGGATGGAAAAATTTCGCTTTTTTTTTGTTGTGTTAATTATTGTCATGAGAAGGTTCTTATTAAAAGAAAAAAATTAAGGATGTGGGGCTGGTCATTAGCAAATTTAAGAAAAATTAATACCAATATAAATTTTACGTCACTGTCAGTTGTTTGAAATAACTGTCAGCTATGGACAAAATGCGCGCAGGAACAATAATAATTTTTAGAATATTTTTTTTTTATCAAAACCTATACCATTTCGAATTCAATATTCATAGTGAAGACAGGACAACATCTATCGGTTCAGCTAGTATTTTATATAAATATATTTCAACAGATCAATGTCATAATTTTTATACAAATAAAAAACAATAAATAATTTTCAACAAATAAAATATTTATTCGCAATGGCATTATGGAGACAGTGTCATTGAACTTCAGGAGTACTATTTACACGGAACGGTATTTTCCAGCAATGTATTCTCTGCGCTATTTCCTTACAAATATAGCATAGATTACGTAGTTTAAAATAAATATTCATTAACTTGTTCCTTAGCGATAATTAAAAAAAATATTTATATTGCGTTCGAGTTTAGCTTTCCGTACGTATATATCTAAAATAATTATATAATATCAACAAAAGAGGTTACGTAGAAATAAATGATTGTACTTTGTAAAATGAATTCTATTACATCGATAGAAAATATTGTGAATAGGACCAATCCGCATAGTTTTAGAAAGTGTCGAAGTTTGGGACGTGCCTGGGACAGCGCATTGCGAACTTAGTTGCGTTTTGTATATGAAACTATGTCAAATATGATTTTGAGAATATTCTTGATAAGTCTTTTGCAATAATTTAAGTTTATTAGGTGAAAAAGTGCTACGTTTGGATAAATCTAAAGTGTTATAATAGATAATAATCGTATACAAAATAATTAACCTTTCTGGTAATGTATTTAATAGGGATATTGTCTTCTTCTTCAGCCTTCATCTACCCAATGCTGAATAAAGGCCTCTTCCATATTTTGCTAACTAGTTTGGTCTTGGGCTTTCCGCTTCCAGTCCCTCAGGATATGATCTAGATGAGTGCAATTTGCCTGTTGGTTATATCCGCCCGGATAGCGATCACCGTACACAAGGCGTTAAAACCCGCCATAGTGGCTGACGTAAGTGTGTCGCGTTCCACACACACAACACACAACATCACGCATTTTATCGCCGAAGGGGTATGCAGAGGCGCAACCATGGCACCCACTTTTCGCCAAGTGTGTTCCATCCCATGATGTGATAGGGGGCGAGCCTATCGCCATATCGGGCACAAATTCCAGACTCCGGGCTGATACTGAGCAGAAAAACCCAAATATCACTTTGCCCGACCCGGGATTCGAACCCAGGACCTCAGAGCGCTGCCGTACCGCGCATGCATTACAACTACGCCACCGAGGCAGTCACGTAAGTGTGTCGCGTTCCAGGGTCAGCATATGTATATCCGGATCCAACAGGCCGGCATAATTGTGTAGACTACCGATGGGTTAATCATCTCTCGTCGACATTTTATTGGACCCCACTCCACTTACCATCAGCTGCAGTGGAGTCACTTTTTCGTGTCTGTTTATTTAGCTAATAACTTCTGCTGCCTTAAGTCTACACAAAATAGGTCACATCTTATACGAGATGAGAAGCAAATTATACATCAATATGTAATTTATTAATATTTATTCTCAAACTTTTACTTTTACAAACTTAAAGTGACGCGGCACGAACTTGCTGATTGGCGACATTATGTAAATCAACTACTTCAGGGAACATCGCCGTGAAAACCTCAAATCTTATGCCGCGTACCCTTTTGGGCTCTCCTAGTAAAGGCTTGGGTCCTATACAAACAGAATGCGAAATATTATCAAAAGTTTTCTCGTTCTTTGCGTTATAAATGTCAAAAAAATATTATTCCTTTTTATTAACTGATTGTGAATAAATGTTAGTGTTCTGTGTGGGCTGGGTTCAGATGTGCAGTGTTTAAGATTGCGTATTAAATTTAGATGTGTATTTGAAAGTAGTTCTATTATTGTGATAAATTAAAATATATTTTAACGTATGACACTGTAACTGTAACAGGCCGATATCTAGTATAGATATGTAAGAAATATGAATAAATGGTGTCTATATTTGAACAACAGAAGCCAAAAAGATTTTAATTTTTTATCTGTCTGTATGTTTTTACACGCATCACGTTAGAACTACTACATGGAATTGAATGTGGTTTTTACCGATGTACCTCTAGAGGCTTAACTAAAAATATAGGATCCATTTTATTCCGGTAAAATATAAAGCGGAACTTTTATTCCGAAAGCTTTTTACGCGGGGGAACCGCGAGCAAACGCTAGTATTTAGTTTAAAAACAAATAAATATTTGTAATAACGTTAATATCAAGTAGGAAGAGCTTAGAGAATTTAATTATTTTTTCATTATCTGAATATATATAATATTCAGATTCATATTTATTATTTATATGCGTTCGACTGATAACAAATACGAAAAAAAAATTTAAGAACTGGAAATTTTCAAAATCTTATATTTCAATAAATTTATGTACACAGTTTCAAAGAATC
The DNA here is from genome assembly GCF_014839805.1 of Manduca sexta. NCBI lineage: Eukaryota > Metazoa > Arthropoda > Insecta > Lepidoptera > Sphingidae > Manduca > Manduca sexta. The sequence goes on along the minus strand of NC_051121.1, from coordinate 12,742,741 downwards.
AGCCATTACCGCTACAAGAATTAGCTATAATATGTCTAATCTTGCTCTCATGAGATAAAATAATTAACCAATACCACAGCGCCCAAATTGACAATACGCGGTTATTGACTCCACAAACTGGCAGGTTACACGCAAAGCCACGAAACTAGATCTCAAATAGCTTCTTAGACGTTGAGCATTTCAATCATAGTAAAGTTATCAAGTGAAAGAAATAGCTAGAAATAGTTCTAGTATAAATTCACTCCTTTTATTACATTAGTCCATATCTATATTTTGCCTAGCTTGGTTTTACCCATATTTATTCGAAAATGGCATAGTGACCTCGTTGGACCTTATGGTGAACGGAATAGGGTCCAGAGTGTCGACTGACGAGATAACCCGTCGCCAGTCCACATTTATACTGGCCAGTTTTAACTGGATATGTATAGGCTGATCCCGGAACAAGATGCACTTTCGTTGGCCACTTTGGCGGATGTAACACCTTAAATACATCGAATTTTCCTCTCCCTGCTAGGTGTCTTTTTTAAACACATTCCTTTTTAAATTTTGGGGCCCCATGTGAACTCAGAATATAAAATTACATCTATAACAAAGGGCATTAATGTTTCATCTGGTCACTGAACACGAATTGTCAGTAATTATTCTTCACAAAGCAATCAATTTGCAAAATATATTATGTAAATCAGTTTTTGGAATTAATGTAACATCACCGCCCCAGGAGGTTAATGTTTGGCATCTATTGAAGCGCATTAAGCGGCCGAATAGATTCCCATTTCCCACATATTGAAAATGAGTTTTGCCGTTTTTGATTGATGCGTTTATTCAGATTGTACGTAGGTTTTGCGGAGAAGTGTAGGCGTGGCACAGATGCTGCCAATTTGTCGAGAAAACTTTACTACAAAGAATCCACTGCTGATAGTGCTGAAGCAATTGTCAGTTCTTTAGTGGCGCAGAGTTTCTCTTTTCTTGTCTTAGTAGTAAATTGATTCCAAAGTTGATAACAAAATATGGTCTGAATAATAGTTCAAGTAACAAAAGTCGTTGCGGAGCGGCATAGTGGTCACAAATAAGGTTGTCACTTTTTGAGTACAAAATATATCGACTTACCTATGGTCATGTTCTAGATTTTTCCATAGACTTGATAAATAAGATATCAAATGAATGATGCGGTTCATGGGCTAACTATCCTTTATAATGCATTAGCCTTGAATACTTGCGTACCTTGTGATACGCTTGGGATGTGCCTGATCATGTCGATAAAATTGTTTAAATTGATTGCATAAAGCCGTGTAGACTTAATCATTTGGTTTTATGTGATCACCATCATTTATGAAAACTCACATTAGAAGAGTGAGTGTGACGACCTATAGGAAAGTTGGAGTAGTTTGGGTAAGCGAAGCTCAAGCTAAGATGGCTCACCTCCCGGTAGGCAACGGCTTGTTTGTGCCTCTGACGTTGCTTTAGTCTATGGGCCGCGGATGCTGCTTAGCATCAAGCGGACCCCTGCTGCTGCCCACTGAGACAAAAAAATAAAAAAATAAAGCCGGATATGGTATACAGTTAATAATTGAAATAAAGAAAAAAAATATCGATTTTGGTTTAAATTTTTCTTCCGATGTTCATGATCATGTGACGGTAGGTTATCCAATACACTTAACATTCGTATAAACATAAGGAACCAATATAATCGGTAATAATACATGCCTATGTTACGGCAATCTATTACTTTATGCTAGTTTTCTTTAAGACCCTAGTATGAACGATTTACGCGGTTCATATTATAAAGACTATATTATAATAATAAACTTGATTTGGCATAGAAAATATTACATGGACTACAATTGTAAGTCGCCAAATACAACAGTATAAAGAATTGTATCGCAGTTAACAGCGCCAAACTCCAGTTTAAACATAGATACGTGGAATGAGAAACAAGAGGAACTAATAAAGAAAACATACAGAGGAAAGAGAGAAAGAAATACTTAAAATAATGATATAACTTAACAAACGTGTAAATGTGAGTGAGTGTATTGAGTGTGTTATGAATAGCCTTATTCATTTCAGTGCTATTTGCAGGCGGTCAAAGATTTACTTGGTCAATAACGTATTTATTTATGAATGAATTTTATAATGAACTAAAAGTAAAACAAATAATTACCAACAGACATTACTTTGTTTGCGAAGAGAGACAAAGAACGGATTTACTTTGATTCGAAGCACGGTTTGTTTTACATGGAAATATTAAATTCATTACTTACTTGATAAATAGTTTGACTCATTTTGCGCGTCCAGCTATAGTGACCACGGATTGTATAAAATTTTGAGACTATGCTTTGGGCCATGAGTAGTTTTTTAACTAAATATTGCCCGCGTAAAGGACCTTTGAGGAGTAAAAGTCAAAGTGCATTTTTTTTGTTTATAAAAAAAAGCATTAATCTAGGACATGACGTATTCTGTCGTGCTAAACGCAAAAGCGGTATCTCAGGGAAACCTTATTTCAAGACAATAGAAGTTTTGCAAATATAGTTTTATATGTAAAACGGAGATAGAGAAAATCTTTTAATTTTTTTTTAACAAGTTCTAAACAAGATACCGTTGTTTTGGTAAGTTCATTAGATGGATATTTCTTTAAGCTATCTGATGACATCAAGAGTATGATTTTTTTGAGATACCGCTTTTGAGCTTATCATGGCAGTATATGTGCGTTAAATTTAATTCAAATCTGAAAATAGCGGTGCCAGTATTTGCTTCTAGTAAATAATATATTTTTCTATTTATATAAAAAATACAAAGCATTTCCCATCTGTATCGATAGCACGTTAGCCCATCACTGCGCGGTATATGATAGCAGATATAAATCTCAACACATTCTCAGTTAACTAGCAAAGCCTTAGTTTATGTAATTTATTGTTTAAAGCTCGTTATAGTGTGGGATTGGTCATGTGGCTTCGATACAACGATATTGTTTTAATCATTTGTTTTTAGTTACTTCTTTTAAGTTTGTATAGTAAGGAATCTGCCACTGTCTTCTTTCCACTTGTTTTTTTCAATATCGGGTTAAGAAATGTCCTAGTTCTTTCTACCGATGTCCTGCTTATAAGGAATCCAGACTGGACCTTTCCTTACAAGAATAAATGGTAAAACGATCGGAGAGCCAAACTTGAGATCTTTTTTTTCTAGGCCTATATGCGTGTAGATAAATTTATATTTCAGAAAATTGACGCTTAGTTAATGAAATCCATTTTATAAACCATATTCACCATTATCTTTTGAAAATTGACTACACATCCTCTAGTCATTGTATTCCGTATCTATATGTTGACATTAATTTATCCTAATGTATCGGCAGAGCTGCACAGAGCAAACAAATGAGCTAAACACTAGTGAAAATGTCTGACATTCATTGGCATGAATACACATGCGTGTGGTGTGTTTTGTAGCGGAAAATTAAGCCGATATTTTTATCATGATTTTAATATTTAAAAATATTTTTAACCTGCCGTAATTCTTGAGGTGGATAAATATAATGAAATGCTTCTAGTGCTCCCATAGTTAAATTACGGGCAGCATTATAAAAAATATTTTTAAGTTATAATATGTACAGCTAAGCATTTTTTAAGTCTTGCATATGAGCGTTATAAATTATGAACTATAAATATAATATAAGTCGTTTATTAATACGACTTTCATTTATTTAAAAGCTGAACTAATCAAACAAAGTTTTGACAAGTTTGGATTTCATAAACGTATTTCTTAAGCAATATAATTGTTGTATGCAAAACTTCTTTCAACGATGTAAAACTTCTTTTCTGATAATAATCTTTTAAGAAAACTTCTTATTCATCTTCTACAACTTTTGTAAGTCCACAGCTGAACATAGACCTCTCCCAAGGATTTGCAGGCCAACCTGTTAGAAACGGCCTACATCCAGTGGGTTCCTAGGATCCTTACGAGGTCGTTTGTTCGCCTTGTAGGAGGACGTCCAACGCTGCGCTTGCCACTACGTTAACTCACCTAACCTCCCACACAATATTAATATAACTTAATTAATACGAATTATTTATGAGAAAATTTCTGGAATTAACAAGTTGACGCAGTATGTCTTGAGTATTACAAAAAGTGAACAATAATTATGCAATGAATTCAATAAAATAATAACTTTACCGCTTGAAGTAGTGCTCCACGGTGCCTACTGCAGACAAAGTTGGCCGCACATTGCATTCTCATTATGATCGCCCATTGGGACTCGTTAGTGGAAGTTGATTGAATGACATATTGATGCAGGTTTTCTACTATTTTCATAGCATAAAGAACTCACAATAGGTTCTAGGTGTGTGTATTAAAATAATAAGTATTGTCAAAACTAGAAGTATTGTCCAAGTACATTAATATATTAAAAAAGGGATCAAGATATAGTTTGGGCTTCAGAAAATATCTGATTTATTACAATAGTTTGATGTCACATATTTCTATGGTTAATTTATATTTTCTCGTTTTTCTGCTGCATGCTGATGTAGATTTTTTAATCAAGTACAAGTTATTCATGACATAATATATAATACAAATAACTGAATACTCCAGTTATAATAACATGGTTGGTTGATTACTTATTAAATCAGATTATAATTTATTTGACTGATCAAATTTTAACGGCTTAAGCGCTAAAATATTTAACAAAAAAACTCGCTTAACGTCTGCATCACGAATCATACCATTATAAGCGTGTTCTAGTGTAGAAAAAAGCCATTTTTTTACTGAGTAGGCACTTGTAATATACCGAGTGTGGAGTGGTCTACCGGATTCCCCTGCATTTAACTTAAAACGTGTGCATGCGGTCTAATTAAATGATTATTTTTAAACATTTTTACAAGTTCGCGGTATGAGTATGTTCTCGAGTGGATAGTGTGGTTTTGTAGATGTATAAAATTTAAACTATAGGAAACATATTATATTAAATACACAAATTACTGGTGGTGCTTCAAACATTGTATTGACAGATTTTTATAATATGTAATAAAATCAGCCTTGTATTATATACCGTCCCACTGCTGAGCACAGGCCTCCTCTACTACTGAGAGGGTTCAGGCATTAGTCGAATGCGCTGTTCTAGTGCGGATTGGCAGATTTAACACACCCTGAAAATTCTTAAAGCAAGCTATAATTAATAAAGAATACATCATAAATTTAAAAAGTCAGTGGTGTGTGCCTTTGGGCTTTGAATTTGCTGTAATTCGTCTCGGCAGTTAATTCCACTCCCAAATAGGCTATCGCCGCTTTCACAGACAGATGCAAATTTTTAAAAACTTTCTAATCACCAATATTAATACGTTTTGTGTCCTAAAAACATAACACAGGAAGATAATGCAGGGATTTCAAACACAAAAAACGCAACTTTAAATATTAGTTTGAGGTCGAATAAAGAATCTCAAAGATATCAGTCTATACATTGAAGCGCTAAGATCTCATCTAATATATTGTATGTGTATATATTTTAATCGTCAACAAACATCCTGCACAATTTCCTTTAAACAACGATTCGATAATAATGTCAGCTAGAATGAGGGCACTGTTCCATTTCTGTGGTAGCGAAAATTATTATTGTTTTTCGCATCTATACTATATAAGAGGTAGAGTGAAACTTCGAGAAATTTTAGAAAAACCTTTCCATCTCTGATGGTATTGGACAAATTTTTATATTTCGCTTACTATTTCTTATTCTTTCACGGTTTGTGACTAACTTCGCTCCGTCAAAATAACTGTAATTAAGTCAACGAGTTATTGAATTAAAACATAACACCTAAGTAAAAGCAGCGATAACCTTGTTGGGTGTGGAACGGAATGCCGGGACGAATGTCCACAAATCCCAAGGGTACATACTTCTGACTTTTCTAGAATTATCACGTATTCTTTGTGAATTATCTCTTGCTTTAAAGGTGAAGGAAAACATCGCGAAGAAATTTGCATACCTTTGAACTTATCAACAGGAATTTTAATCCCTCTCAGTAGTAGAGGAGGTCCGTGCCCAGCAGTGGGATAGTAGGTATATAATACAGGCATTATATTATATGTATAATAAAGTAAAAGAAGCGATGCAACAATTACGTGTCATTTAATATTTGTCGCTTTATTAATAGACTACTCGTACAATGGCCTTTCTGCGCTCAAATGGAAAGTTAATTAAAAACATTTCCCCGTCTGCAAACACTTCAGCCTGTCCCTTTGGAGTGGGTTTGTTGAATTTCCTACACGATAGAGTTCATATTTTACATGTCTGGTAACATTATGAAATTAATATTTTAAATGACAGTTGCCTTTGGAAGTTTGTTCAATGTGCCTTGAAAACTTTTGAGGAGATAAATAGCAGTAGCTATTTCGGAAATTAATAGTACTCTCGTTTACTTCACCTATGTTATATTTAAAACTATCCCCTTATTCATAGACGGTATTGATCTAAAGAAGGAGCATTGCTGTGGTAACAAGTCTGTTTCTCAGTGCTGACACATGCTGTCAGCCTTTGCAGTGCGTAGACATAGGACCGTTTAGATTGGCTAATATTGAGATACAACTTGAATCTAGTTGGCTGTCAGATGAACAAAGCTGAACAAACAGCAAGGTGTCAGATAAACAAAGCTGAGAAACATACTTCTTATCACAGCAATGCTCCGTCCTTAGATAAATAACGTCTACGAATGAGGCGGTATATATATAAAGGAAAAATAACTATAAACTACAATATCCGTGAGATAGCATCAAAGAAATATTATTTAAAACAATCAATATCGAACATATATTTTTTTGCCAAATTTGAATATTCTATCCAACTTCTACCAACCCTCGACAAGCCCCAACCAGTTCGAAATACAGTAAGGGAATATAAACCCAGTTAAGTAGCTGATCCGGTCTTAATTCAGCGGAATGACCAATTAAAACGGCTAAGAGAGATGTAAAAAGCCTTTGGAGCTCGGGTGTCGTTTAAGAATATGATGCGATGAAGATTTTTATTAGGTGTACGAGTATTGTTTAGTACGCTCTTGTTGACTTACATTATAATGATGTTATATGAGGCCGATGCACTATAATATTGCTGGGGTATATTTGTATCCACTAGCATATCGGCCACCGTATACAAGGTATAAAATACGATATACCACTATCGCGTTCTGGTATCAGTCTAGGTAAAATCCGATATACTTAGTGCCCCACTGTCGCGTTCTGGGATCAGCCTATATATATATGGTTTTAGACAAGCCGGCATAATTGTGTCGACTAGCGAGGGTTAACTATACCTGGCTTGTCGAGACCAGATCTGTCAGAACCAGGGTAACTTAGCCGTGCTCGTAAAAAATTGTATTAGAGAACAATTTAGTTTAATTTTCACGATGAGACGCACGTTTGACATCAACTGAGGGAGTCAGTCGAGTGGCCGCGGAATTCGTGTTGCAAGACCCAAATGTAATGTTTTACTGGGCCAAGGAATTAAACCAAGGGTCATTCGAATCACAGTCCATATTCCGCAATTCACCATTAAGCGACAAACACCAGGTTGGTTGGTTGAGATATGGAGATTTTTGTTAAATATTGTCCAGTTGTGATATTTTAATACATTACTTATCTATACTAATATATACGAGCGAAGAATTTGTTTGTTTAAACACGCTAATATACAAAACCGATTTTGATTTAATTTTTTTTGCTAATAGGACGGTACATTATTCTTGAGTGCTATAGGCTACTTTTTATCCCAGAAAAACTTTGAACGCAGGCGGAGCTACAGGCAAAAGCTAGTATTTTATAACCATATCTTAAGAAACATTTATTTTATAAGACAGCGAATTATCATCATACGTTACCTGATTGTTACTGCTTCTCCATTCTGTTCCCCTAAAATGAAGTCTTTATCAGACGATTTAAATATTGAACACTTGAGTCAGACAACCGCCATGATAAACCGGAAACTGTAGAGGAAACATTTGTGTGTATAAGCTCCTTTATTGCTTCCTTACTAGCATTTGGGGATTTAGTCATCTTGTATTATGTATTATTCCGAAGGTTGAAAGGCTAATTAAGCGACATTATTTTGCGACACCAATGAAATGAAATGATTCATTTGAATCCGTAAAATGTTTTATTTAGATTCCGTTAATATTAACTCTACCACCAGTTTGAAAAGCAGTTCTCACCAGAGAAGAATGGGCAAGAAACTCAGGTGTTGCTCTTTTCAAAATCAGTTTACGGAAAAGACTACAGTACATGATAATAATAATAATATCAGCCCTGTATTATATACTTGCCCACTGCTGAGCATGGGCCTCGTCTATTACTGAGAGGGATTAGGCCTTAGTCGACGGCGGCGATAGACTAGCTAGGTGTGGAACGGACTGCCGAGACGAATGTCCGCAGGTTCAAATCCCAAGGGCACACACCTCTGACTTTTCTAAAATCATGTGTGTATTCTTTGTGAATTTATCGTTCGCTTTAACGGTGAAGGAAAACATCGTGAGGAAACCTGCACACCTGAGAAGTTCTATATAGGAATTTCGAAGGTGTGTGAAGTCTACCAATCCGCACTAGGCCAGCGTGGTACATGATAAAGAGAGGAGAAAAAAATACAATTATTGTTTTTTTATTGCTGTTTACTAAGATTCAGATATATTTAAAATCAGCTCTTTTTTCTATGTGTTTTTAACCTAGTTCAAATTTTTCGAATTGTCGCTTAAGTCAATTACCTTTTCAACCGACGATATTTATTCATTTCCACTTTATAGTTACAGACAAATGTATATTGGCGGATTAAATGCTAAAGTGTGGTCCCCTTTTCTTAGATAGATATACAGATAAATAAGGTGGGTGCTTCAAGGTAATTTGATATTTAAACATACAAATTAACGTACATAAAAGTAAGTAACGCAATTAATAATAAATACCTACGTCAATCAAATACAAACATAAGATAAGTGATATTATAAATATCTAAATTCAAATTACTGTTACATAAGTATACGCATATAATATCGTAATTTGAGTTAATAATTTTCGTAGGCGCTTACTATGTTATCCATAAAGAATATGGATAACATAGTATATTTTAACATCTTTAATTATCTCATGATGTAAAGGGATTGTCCTATCGTATTGCATCCCAAGTGTATTTTTTTCAAATTGTAAAATCTATATTCATTTTAATTTCATTTATATCTCGTACAAAAAAAGCATAAAATCATTAACATAGCAGTCGATTTGTTTTGTCCATCACACTAATAATTACATTTCGTGTATGTATTAGGTAGTCTTCATAATAAATTCGAGTCTGTATGTTGAATAAAAAAAATGTACTCCAAAAGTTATTACTAATTGTTAATAAGTAGTTGCCTTGTTTATAATGTCCGTGTGACAAGATGTCAGCGTCCTTAGATATTATTACAAAAAATATGCTAATATGCGCATCAAAAACGTACTAATCATGATATAAAAAAATAAGAAGTACTTTACATTAGTGTATTACTATTTCAAGGTAGATTGACTAACAATCGCATGAGCGAAACATTTTTGTATGACAATCTTGCCAATGCCCACTCCTATGTAATCTTAGAAGTCCAGTCGTAGAATATATTTTGTTTGTTTCAAATGTGTGTTAAGTTGTCTCACGCGACTCATATTTTGTTCTAATCACAGTTCTATTTTGTATTCAGTATTTACAAATTCAATATTGTTAGGAACTGAAGCGATTTTTATTCAAATAAAAAGAAATATCACTAAGTACAGATATGCTTTCACAAATATTACACAAACCGAACAACCAGGGCCCTTATTCTGTATGATAGTGTAAACGCGTAACGCGGCCGTGTCATGTTATCTTCGAGAAATGTGCGTGTAATGGTATTCTGTAAGTCAAATTTCTATAGTCCTAAACATGATGCGTTGTGTTAAGTGCTTGTTACGCACTGTCAAAATAACGTGCGGGATAGAGAATAAGGCCCCAGAACGAGTGGTAATGAACAAGTGCTTGCTGCTGACTGACGACTGCCTCCGTCTGTCAAACGCTATGTGTTTTTATAGCAAAAGGTATCACAAATACCCTCACAAAAATATTTTTATCCTAACAATATAGTATTATTTGACATACTACTACAGAATTACCTCCCAGAACTAAATCGTCTCTCTGTACGAGATATCTTTTACGGAACATCTTATCAGCCAATATTAACTTTATAATGATGTTAACATACAATATAAGATTATCATGCACAGGATTGGATCCCATTGTGTGATTTAATATTGCTGTAACCGCAGCCTGCCTATAAAATGAGATAGGTTTGAGCTATTGCTTACCGAACATTTTCAAACCAATAAACGTGATTCAACTATTTTATTCGAGCATGATAGAATATTTGGAAATGAACAGACTGTCGAATATCCGCGAGTACAAAATCTGATGTATATTACCTCTGAATTTTAAAAGTTTCTTGTGTATTGTTATTAATAATTAGATTTTGCTCAGAGCTTCGCCCGCGTGAAGGAGTTTTCCGGGATAATTTTTTTGTCTGCCTTACTTGATAACGATATATTTATATTGTGGCCAAATCACACAAAACCATTATAAATCGTAACTTATGTGTTATTCTGATGTATAACTAATATAACTGTAAAGTTTCATCAAAATTCGTTCAGTACATTTTTCGTGAAAGAGGAACAATCATAAATACATACATACATCCTTTTGTGATAGAGCAATAACTTTCTCCATTCCACATCATGGGATGGCAGATACATGGTGAAAAGGAGGTATCCTAGATACACCTCAGACTATCCCTTTGGGATAAAAGCGTGATGTATGTGCGTATTATAAGTGAGATTATTAAAGTTGGACGAAATAAAATAGATGGTCTTTAAAAGTTCAACGCAGTTCCACTTTTAAATAATTACATTAGTGTGTAGGTATGTAGGCACACGAGAACCGAGTAGACTCAAACTCATTTAAATTTTAACCTTAATTTCTTTGCGTAAAGTTGCATTTTAAATAAAAGACATTTCTATTCCAGCATTTATAGAAAAGCAAGTATATTATATTCAGTATTTCATTATTTAGTATATTCTTTATGAATTTATCGTTCGCTTTAACGGTGAAGGAAAACATCGTGAGGAAACTTGCACATCTGAGAAGTTCTCTATAGGAATTTCGAAGGTGTGTGGTCTACCAATCCGCACTAGGCCAGCGTGGTGGACTAAGGCCTAATCCCTCTCAGCAGTAGAGGAGGCCCGGGCTCAGCAGTGCATAATATACTTAATAATATCAGCCCTGTATCTAATACAGGGCTGATATTATTAAGTATATTATAAAGAATCCATAAAAAAACGTGTTTTAATAATAAAGAAGTTATTTTTTATTTTTTTTTGTAGATTTTGATATTGTTCTCTAAAGAAACTGATTACGTACACAATTTATTAAGCGAAAGTATTCACAATGAGATTAAAAGTATTATTATTTTCTTTGCAACTTTAGCCAAGTTAAAGCCTTTTGTTCAGTTCTAATTAATTCAAAATGTTTTGATAATAACTAATTTAATTTTTAATCAAAGATAACGAGTTTATTTCAGGAAATTATGCTCAAAATTTTTTGACGTAGGTAGAATTTAAAAAAGTATTTTCGCCTCAAACGTTTAACTTTACCGTTTGACCAAGTGTACTGATTGCTCTTTTTATTTTTTATTTTTATTACACTTTATTGTACACTAAAAATAAAAATAATAGAACAAGAAAAGAGAAAAAAGTACAATAGCGGTCTTATCGCACAAGGCAATCTTTTACAGACAACCTGGGATGGATATAAGAGAAAACGCAATAATAAGGGGCAGCATAAGGTTTACGAAGGCTCTTATGTATTCTAATCAGCCAATTCTAACTCTTATAAACAAGGTGATCCTCTAATTAGTTCCTTTATAGACATATGCAATTCGCCATTATGCCGCTTGGTATGTTTTGTGGCCATGTATTCCACCACTGAGCTGACGATAGCCTAGTTGGGAGTGGAATGGACTGTTGAGACGAATGTCCGCAGGTTAAAAACCCAAGGCCATACACCTCTTTATCTAAAATAATGTGTTTATTCTTTGTAAATGATAGCTTGTAATCGGTGAAGGAAAATATCTTGAGGAAACCTGCATATCAGATAAATTTTCCAAGAATTTTAAGGGTATGTGACGTCTGCCAATTTTCACTAGTCTAGCGTGGTTGACTAAGATCTAATCCCTAGTAAAAAAACCTAATGTCTAGTAGAGGAGGCCCGTGCCCAGCAGTGGAACAGTATATAATACAGGGCTCATATTATAATGTATATGTTGGACCACTGTCGGTTCATCCGATGCACATAGTTCTTCATCAAAGATTTTCAAACCAACTGGAATTGGTCTGTGATCAGAAACATAATTTATTGCATGTTATTTTGCCTAAATCATGGTGCCATAATTAATGACTTGTTATATTTATAAGATTCACACACTAGAAAATTTGTGTTCGTTGATACTAGCTTTTGATTGGCCCGCGTGAATTAATTTTCCGGGATAAAAATAAGCCCATAACCTTCCCAGGGTCTTAAACTACCTCCATACCAAATTTTATAAAAATGCGTTCGGTATATTTTGAGAAAATCGATAACAGACAGACATAAAGCTTTTGGCGATTTTGTTTTGTAAAATGAGTAGATTGTTATCAGTATTGTTAATACAAGAAATAGAAAGAAATTAAAAGAATGACTCAAAATATTAATTAATATTTATTTTCGAATAAAATTAATGAAATATTTTGCACTTTACACAATAAATGCCATTTATTTAAGTATTTTCGCAACAGTTTCCATACAATTTGTAATCTATCAACATCGATTTAATACTTTATAATAATATGAAGTATATTTTACGAAAGGAAAACTATTAAAGAGTGGAAGCATCGTAAACAAAAATATTACAATTCCCAGCCTTGTGTTTACAGATGCTTGCACTTGAAGTCTACGTAAATTTAAAAAGTCGGATATAAAATTAGCAGTCAGTTTGAGTAAGACCAAAAACTGTATTTTACTAGTTTCAATAGTTTTCCCATACACAACATATTATGTTAGAATTTAAATTTCTAATAAAGATAAACATTAAGAAATCAAAATAAAGAAATTAATGCATAATTAAAATGCATGCATATAAATGCCACTATGACTATCCATGAAGTAAAATAGTATTTAAATTTTAGAAAATTACATGTCGAGTTCAGTTTTGTGCAGTTGTTTTAACAACCAATCTATGTGAAGTATAAGCGTATTTGCTTTAAAAAGTATTTTTACATTAAAACAACATAACCTATCACAATCTATTACAATACTACTAAACATTAAATACGTATTTATTTTAAAATTGTTTAAAATATCAATGCACCACATACTTAGCCTTAGAAGATGTCAGCCGTTTAAAGAGAATGAGAATGATTTTGGGACTTAAATCTCACCCACAAATACTGCGTTTGATAGGGGATAGCTGTCAATCGGGAACTGGTTAAGAAATTTACGCACAATCGCTGCATTCCGCGGCCCGCTTCCTTCTGCTTTCCATGTCCTCGTCGAAGTTTTCCTCATTAAGTTCCTCGCTATCCCTTCCCAGCCTTATGAAGTGGTCTCGCGCCCTGTGTTTCCTCTGGGGGTAGGTGTTGCCGGCTGGGGCTTCAAAGGCGACCTTCTCATCATCAGCAGACCTTCCGAACCTGATGAAGCTAGGGTCGCGGCCGAAGCGGACGAAGCTGGCGGATTTCTTGGAGACAGGGCTGTCGTAATCTTCTTCGTAGGCTCGGAGGAGGGAGATCAGGTCATCACTGGTGAGGGTCATGGGTTGCGACCTGCCGAACCGGAGGAAACTGTTGCCGCGACGAGTTCGGAATGCGTCTCGAATGTCAGCTGCCGAGGGTTCGGGGGGGTATGATCTTCCAAATCTGTTGAGTGAGAATTACATTAAAGTCTGAAACTTACGTCGATATCTAAATTAATTCGGTATATTGAAAGTTACTAGAAAATACTTCTCTATGATATTGTCCATTAGTGGCGATGGATCTATATAATCTGATTTCTGTCGGCTTTCCTCTATGTAGAATTTAATTATCATTAGAACGATTTTCAGACAGCATTTATGCATATTAGTACCTATATGTTGTCAAGTTCACTTTCGAAAAATTTCACCTGTAGCCACTGCTGTCCATTCTGTCATAATTGCAAGGAGTACTATACCTAATCATACTGCGGTCGATGGCACTTCTGCGGCGCGCCTCGAGGTCTGGTGAACGCCTGACGGGAGACGCGGTAGCCCCAATTACCAGCACCAGGGCCGCGAACACCACCATGCACCGGGAACAACTCATGGTTGTTAGATGAAAACCTGCAATGAAGAGAATCCACTTAATTATTGTTGTAAAGTGAGTACAAGAACGTACGCATGTCAAAAACTTAAACATAGTTTTATGTGATGGGTCTTTGGCGTAGAATGGATTATTCATCGACTCATTAAATAAGTGTACTATAAATATAATATCGTATTGATACTGTCAACTTGCTATAGATAATATAGCAATTATATTCAAATCTTAGCGCTAAAGTAAATACATAACGTACAAGTTTGATATAATTTATATAGAAAATAATACATTAACTAATTTTGCTGGTAGGATACATTTTATATCCGTCCGGGTGTGACCACCATACACAAGATGTTAAAACCCGCCACGGTAGACCACGTAAGTGTGTCGCGTTCTGGGATCAGCCTGTGTATCTGGTTCATACAGACCGGCATAATTGTGTGGCATTTCGAAGGGTAATCAACCCTCGTCAGTCAACATTCTATTGGACCCCGCTCCACTTATCAGGTGCAGTGGAATCACTTTGAATACCCTTATTAACAAGATATAGTAAAATAACAGCACTCAACACTAATATACTTATGCTTGTTGTGTAACAGTTTGGATCGGTTTGAGTACATCACGAGAAAGCCTAGTAGATGACAACACGCGAAACAATTACCGAAATATTCATAGAAACGAAACAGCCGGCTTAACTGTAACACGCAGATAACCAACACGTTGTAGGGTTTCTTAATACAAATCCATGGTGCAGGCACGTATTCAGTGAAATGGGGTGTGGTCAAAACTATAATAGTTATATGGAAATTGACAGATTAAAAGCCCCTCAAAATTATGTGGACAAGCATGTAGTTAAATGTGTAACTCGAATTCATATTGGAAATAATTTTCGAAATACTTAAGCTTTAATAACGCATTCTCAATAGGACTGAATAAATCTTAGTAGATGATCATGCCAGAGAAGAAAAATGTGTAATGAATTATTCTAAGTTTTATAATCCTTATAAAATAAATTGAATTGATGCGTTTCAGAGTTTATCTCCTTCCAAAACAAATTCTAAAAATCGTTTTCACAATTACAGATGTTGATTTATAGCTTTGTTCTTCAATAATATGTTTTACCACACTAGACATAGAACGTAGTTTTATTACCACTATACAAAGCACTAAGTTCGTCTCTGTACGTCCGTCCAGGCAGAAATACTAATGGACCTTGCTATCCGTTATCCGGCGACGTGATGACACGACGAATGTAAACTGTCGAGCTGCTTTGGAGGACATCTCTATGATTACCGTTTACCTGACGTATCTTTATCACAATGTAGTAAGAATGGTTTTGAAATGTCCATTATATTTTTAATCTGAAAAAGTGTGTGAAGTTTTCTATTTTGTCAAGTTGGTAATTGTAATATTGTTCCTTCGTTTACTGTAAATTGTTTGAACAGACGTGTAGTTTTAAACGAATTAATAATAATATGTCCCAATGCTGGTCACGGGCCTCCTCTACTACTAATAGGGATTAGATTTTAGTCCGCCACGTTGGTCTAGTGCGGGTTGATAGACTTCACACACCCTCAAAATTCCTATAGAGAACTTTTCAAGTATGCAAATTTCCTTCACCGTTAAAATAAGCGCTAATTCGATGACTGACAAAGAATACACACATAATTTTAGAAGTCAGAGGTGTGTGCCCTTAGTATTTGAACCTGCGGACATTCGTCTCGACAGTCCATTCCACACTCAACTAAAGCTGCTTAATAAATAAAACTATTGTCCAACATTCATACTTACTAATTGGATCTCACGCTACAACATATATTTTATGTCTTGGGTGACACATATTCGACTTTAGGTTTTTCGCATTACAACATTTAAATCTAAAAAACATTCCAAGGATCGCGCAATCATTATCTCAGGACATATAATAAACCCGGAGACCTTAATTTCATTACTAGTGTCTACCAAATGTCAGAATGTCTGTCTACATTTATACCTTATTTAATTTTATTAAAAAGAAACCATTACTTATCAAATGTTTATTCAAATAAAGTTTGTTACTTCTCTTATTGTTATAACATAAGATGTTATTATGTTCTGTCATTTCTTATTATGTTTTATCCTTTTGTCTATTTCAAGTTTCTATTTAAATATCTAAATAATATTAGTAACAAATATTATTATTTTTGCCGCTGTACCAATATATAAATTTGCATGCTGTGGTCTCCTATAATTGAAGAGTTACGTCACATTGTTAATTGTACAAATACTACGACATTGTATTTATTATATGCCGTGTATCATTTGTTGGAGGTCCTTAAATAAATAAATAAAAAAAAAACAATTTAAACACGTTTACACGCTTGGAATAAAAGCTAGATTACGTCTGAGGCCATAATGCGGGTAACAGACGGCTAATATGCGCTATTGTGTAACCCTTTGGGTAGCACACATCCCAACGGACAGATGGAAATATCTATTGTTGTTTATTACTACATGTCACGGTCTGACGAGAAATTTATTTTTCTTCTTTTTGTAGGGATAAATAGTTGCTATTTAGGACTTGAGTCGATTGCTTCGTTTAATGTTTAGCTATTTGCAGGTAGGGGAGATATTATTTTTACCTGATTAGATGATATATAAAGGAATAAAATCATAAATACACATTGTGTTTATAATAGCTTAATATTTTGCTGACAGCCAAGTAGTGCTCAAACATAGGCATTTAAATTATACTACATAAATTCAGCCATTAAGTGAAAATGTAAATATCATATTATAGTAAACTGAATTTATAACCTATAAAGTTAATTAATTTTGAAAGGAATGACACATTTACTGTTCAACCCTTTATAATATTTTCTACGTTTATATCCCAGTATACCTTTAATACAGCTGTTAATTATACAGTATCGAATTAACCGAGCAAGGTGTAAAAACCTAACGAACCTCATATTGATAAATAGCCTGTACACGATCTCTACACTTGATATATTAGACAACTTAACAAAGGCGTTTGTCATTGCTAAGGCGTTTTTCGAAGGTAAAAAGGCTTTTTTTCACAACTTTTTTTTTTATTTTGTCTAAGAATTAATTTTGTGGGAGTATTTTTTTAACAGCGTACGAACGATAGTCAATAACGTCGACTTTATAATAAGGTTCAAAATGGATTGATTAGTTACAGAGACCTCAAGAAGAGGTAACGATGGTAAATTACGTAGACTTTATAATAAGGATCAAAATCGGTTGATTAGTTAGGGAGCTCAACAAGACTTTAATGCCATACATTGTTCACATTTGGAATACTATGTACGTGTAAGAAATAAAATCTAGACAATAAAATAGAATACTGGAAGTGGCAGGCATAAATGACACAAATGACAAGAGTGATAAAATAGTGTGTCGGAAGGCCGCGGGAGCAGACTCCGGGGCGCCGCGACGGTTGGACGTCGTGACGCATTGCGCCATCCCGTCTCGTTGATAAACTTGTATCGCTTGCTAGTTTAACTTCCGACTTTTTAAAATAATAATTAAATTCCATTTTTCTTTGCTCTCTTACGCTATTAATTAGTTATGTGACTGGTAAGTACCCAACTTCCTATTTTAACTTCCGACTCTTTAAAATAATAATTAACTTCTATCTTTCTTTGCTCTGCTTATTAATTAGTGGTGTGATTGGTCCCTTCCTTTAATTCTATTTGAAGGTCAAAGATGAAACTCATTTTAATCATGGTCTAAATGCTTAACCCCTTATTCATAGACGTTTTTTATCTAAGGACGGAGTAAAGCTGTGATAACAAGTCTGTTTCTCAGTGCTGACGGCATGACAGCCCTCGCAGTGCGTAGACATAGGGCCGTTGTGATTGGCTAATATTGAGATACAACAATATTAGCCAATCACAAGGCTCCTATGTTCGTTTCTTAGTGCCGTTGGGCACTGAAAAACAGACTTGTTATCACAGCTTTACTCCGTCCTTAGATAAAAAACGTTTATGAATAAGGGGGTTATTCTTAAGGCTCTTGATAATGTAAAGAAAGGTTGTTAGAAGAAATTTATAAGGTAGTTCCCAGTTCCTAACAAAGCTCACTATCTATATTTTTGATATTTTTCCTGTTGTAGTGCAAAAACAATTTATGTTTTTCTTTAGTTCTTTTATTAGTATAATATATAGTGATATATTACAGTTGGCGATAGGATATATTTTATACTTGTTTGGATAGCGACCACCGTACACAAGGTTTATACAAGCAACCATAGTAGCCCACGCAAGTGTACCGCGTTCCGGGATCAGCCTGTGTATATCCGCTTCCAACAGGCCGGCATAATTATGTAGACTGTCGAGGAGTAATCATCTCTCGTTAATTGACATTCTATTGGACCCCACTCCACTTACCATCAAGTGCAGTGGTATCACTTTGCCAAGCTCGTATTTTTTTTTTTTTTCACGAAACGACTTTAACATTATTTTTAAATTAGGTTGGCCTTCAAGGGTTCCGTTACCTTATTTACCGAATTAACTAAAACTTTTAAACTAAATTCTAAGTAAAGCCGAAGAGGTTGTTTTTTGTTTAAGTATTTCGTTGAACGCGCTAATCCGATCCTGAAAATGTTTTTATTAACAAGCCTAGATTATCCCTCGGTGTGTAGGGTACTTATTATTAGTACATTTACATAAACGCGATGGGCTATGACAAAGTATCACAGAACAATTTATTGGTTACTCGTATTAAGAGTAAAATAAAATGCAATAATACAAAGGACGGACAGAATAGTATTAAATGGATGTACCCAAGGGCACCAAGTGAGGTCATCATAAATTGTCCAAGTGGCAGTGCCCCCTACCCTGAATTCGACATAAGTATATGCTAATGTATGTAAGTACTTGAGTAATTTGTTGAATTATTGGCACTACCTATACGAAATTTTCGCTTTGCCCAGGATCAAAATCTGAGTTTTGGTCCCCTCTAAGTCAAAAGCTGGTTGCGCCCATGAATATACTGTATAGGAAACCAGATTACATCACGATCTATCCGATTCTCTGTATAAAATACGCCAAGTTTAATACCATTCTAAAATAGAAAGGTCTCGAGATCTGTAGGCGTTCTCATCACAAACAAGATTCGTAATTGTGCGTCTGATAACTTCGTAGAAGTCCCTGTCCCTACATTATGTCTAATAAACCCACCAACCTGCTTCCTATCGGTAAAGTGCCTGTTACGTATCTTCCCACATTAATAGGGGCAATGTCGGCCAAACGAAGTGGTATTTTGGTTTATGGTTTTGTTCTGGTTGATTGGCTCTGGGTTATATAACTATTTACTTATGTAAAAAGAGGTATTGACTTTCTATGTAACATTAAATATGTTTTTGCTATATTAAAATTAAAATTTGTGAACTGCTTTGCTATTAATGTTGGTCAATATTCTACAACTATTAACTAAGGTATTTATTTATTTTATTTTAATTGGATATGCAACAGCTTAATTTCTATATTATTGCAACTACTTAAATATCAAGCACGTTAATTAACAGGACGATTTCATTAACAATAAATTACTTCTTATAATTGTATATTGCCCACCACCATAGTAAAAATCTCAATACTTACTGATAAAATAATAAATGATCGTATATAAACGGAGTTCGTTTTCATTAGGAATTACATGAGTTGAAGAATGGAAAACAGAGCGTACAGTTTTTTGTTTTTAGAAGAAAATCTATGCAGTCACAGTAAATTTCATTAACAAGGAGGTTCCGTTCATATTTCTTCACTTACTAAACTTGTGGCATGCAGTGTACAAAAGGAAGAAATCACATTCCTATGGTGCTACTATATTTACAGCTTTATCGAAACTGCAATCTTGACACGTTGTTAACCTATAAAACTTGTTATTTTCTATTTTAAAACATGATTTACTACAATAACAAGTCGTGTCAGAATATAGAAAAGAATATGAAAATGTTCGAGATGATGTTATGTTAAACGATTTGTTTTGAGCTTTATTACATTAGCAGTAACAACTCGAATTTCGACCACAATTTGTAATTCTAATTTGAAATTTCCACAATAACTTTTGCAGATTATTAGATGACGGGAGAAGATGAATTATCAATAATGCAGTGGTCATAAGTTTCCTAGGAAACAAGAGGCATTGGATTCGAAGAAGACGGAATAAATATAATAGAAGCAATTACTCTGAAACTATATTCTTTTACGAAGATATATCACATTTATGTTAGCTTGAAATGAAACCTTTATACATATATATTTATAGTTCCAGATTTAATACGTATGTATTTACTCTTAAGGTGCGGTCTCATGCCAAGAAATTTTATATCAAAATATCATCCTTGATTTCCACATCGCGTGTATTCAACGTTTCAGTCAATAGTCTCATCAAGTGAATTTCGTTTTTATATCTTCTAGTATAAGATTGATTATGCGGATAGATTGATGGTAATGTCACGAATCTTAGAAAATTCGGTTGATAAAATCTTTGTAGTTTACCGAATCTAGGCTACGTTTTACGATGACAGTAATTGATAAATTTAAAGTGCTTTTAAATAGGATGAAAAATGTGGAAATGGATTTGTTAAATCTCTTAAAACCACAAAAAATCGTCACCTTAATTATAGATGTTACTTAAAATGCTGCTGTAATATTAATTAGTTGCTGGACATAATCTAACTACATTTCTCTATCTTTCGATACAAAAAACAACCTTAACACATGCACTATAGAGTTAATTTTTGGAAACTATTATACGTATGAACTCATGTCTGCACTTGTAAAGTTAGCTGTAAGTGACGTTAATGCTTTTTGACGAAATTTCTACGGAATGGGGAAATACGGACGTCTGAAAAGCAAGTCGTTTCTAATGTTTTGTTGAAAAGGAAATTGACACTATATAATATAATTGTAACTATATAACTATGAATATATAAAATTTTACAAAATCTAGTTCCTAAAATGCAATTCACTAACAATCGAAACATGGAATCGAATCAAGAACCTCGTCCTATTCACTTGGCATTAGATCAATCGTTTAGAACAAAGTTGCTCAATCACTACATTTGATTTTAAAATACTTTTTACCAATGATTCATACTCTTCACAAAAAGCAACAGACATTAAATCGAAAATTGTTTGCAAAGACATTATGAAACACTGTCCTTTACCAGCTCGTGCTATCCCCTTACAAGAAACCTTTTATAAAAGATTATTCTCGAAGCCACCGTGGATATTATTGAAATGTATAGAACGAGCGCATAATACACAATATAAATGCATCGTCTTGTTCAAGTTGCGCGGTCGTACAATGGACGACGGAACCCTCTGACAGTGAATATTGATATAGTCTGCCCTTAGTTTACAACCTGGACAGGTTATTGTTAGAAACTATTGTAAATAGCTAGTTATATTACTAGTGCCTATCAATTGGCTCTACGAGTTGGCTGTATGATTAAAACCTTTTCCTTGTATTAAAAAGTAAGGCACTAAATTCAAATTTAGAATGAAAAATATCGATATGCTTTATTATTTGTCTTATAATTCCAAAAACCTGCCAGTAATAACCTTAGCAGCATTCGTTTTTAATCTATCGTATTAAAATGTGTGATGAAATTATTCCAAATTTAAATAACAGAAAATAGTAGCCTACATAGACTATGTATTATTTAAATTTTCTAAGTGATGCGACTATCAAAGCGGTAATACTTGATTATATTTAATTACTCACAATTTAATGTAACACTAAGGAATATTCTATTGATAAATATAGTTTATAAAATGTTATTAATTATTCTATTTGCCTAATGTATTTCTACACGAATTATATTTTAGAGTCCTTAGTCTCAAGTTGTATAACAAAGTAAGGTTTATACTAGCATAAACTCATTTTTTGCTTGAGACTTGAACTAAATTGTGCGATTAAAACTAAATTCACAGGTAACTATAATGAAAATTACAATCGATACTTATAATTATCTATAGTTCAAAATATTGTTTTTTGTTTGAATGAGCTATCTAGTGAACTCAGAAACTACTGCTCGGATTTAATAAAAATCTTTCTCTAATAAAAGCTATATTATTGCTGAGTGTTATAAAAACTGATATATATGTGCGCAAAACTGTAACAACTAGGCATAACATAACAGAAAGACCGTTGTAGTTTCAAAATCATTATTCAATCGTTTCCGTAAAATAATTTAAGAAAAACCTTAGTTTAAATTGCGATATAACACTACATATTGTAAAAAAATATAATAAAAAATAAATAAAAAATTGTAGTACGTTTTACACTGTAACACAAAAAAATACCATACGGATGATGAGCCTTGTTAAGAACCGGGGTTTCTTAGGACGCACTACCATTGTATATATGGAATTGTTATCGAACAAACAAATTCCTGTTAGTCTAATTATTCTTTAACATTCACTTATTACATATTCAAGACGTTTGCGATCCTTGATTAACATAAACACGACTTTATTTGCATAAACTCAATTTTTTATTCATTTGTCTAATTTCCAATGCTCTTTAATATATGAAGGCTGAGAAAGCAATTTAGGATTTGGATTTCCTTGGATGATGTTTGAGAGGAATAAATACACTCACAAGTTATATATGTAGTCTTGGATATATTTAGATACATAAAATGTGTCGAGGTTTATTATTACGAATTAGAAACATTCCATTTATTTATTTAGGACAGCCAGTAATTGTTACAATGTTGTTTACACTAAATAAAATGAAAACAATATAATAAAGTTAAAGGCTAACACCTTCTCAAGGCAAACAACATGCACTATTTGTGATAAAAGGGATAAATTCCAATGTATATTGATTTGTAAAAATGTATATAAAAAAAAAATTATGTCCGAATGTAACCAGGACTTTAATGTCGCTCCCGTCTCATTCTGCGTGACAAAGGCTTCCAACATTTGAACCATAGTTCTTAGACATAGGTGTGGAATGAATAAGGCAAAATCATAATCAACCTAATTTGTAAGTCGACAGAGCGATATTGGCTTTGGGTGCTGCGTAATGATATCTAATGATCTTTAATACTTTTCAGAGGGTTAAAGCAGTCAACTAAAATACTTGAAAATGTTATAAATATAAAACTTCTCAGCTATACTATTGTCTTATGTATAGGGAAGAAATATATCTTCTCTCGGTTTTATTTGCAAATATAACTCGACTTGTATTTATTTTTATGCCATAACCAAGCCATAAATAAAGTATTGAAAATAAAGCAATGTAGACGAATTTAGTGTCGCAAGCCGGAAACGTGAACCGGGGTTGAATCTATAAAATATTCTATGCTAGAGAATAAAGAGAACTATTGCTTACAATCAAGATTTTCGAATAAAACTTTAATCAAGAAATATTATAAGCTATTGGCATGGTAGAAAACTATAGTCGGAATAGAAAAATATAAAAACTGCCTCATTCGTCTGGTGTGTCGAGCTGTGGACCGTGAAGTTCTCGGTTCAATTCTCAGGTCGAGAAAAAGAAAAAACGTAAATTCCTTATTTGAATATCCGATCCTATCACTATCAAGTAGGCTCGTAAACATGTCTTTCTGTGTACAAAATATATTTAAGAAATAAATATCGATAAATACATTAAAGTTTCAGGATAATCTTAATGACGTAAATCGAAATTTACAAATTTTAATGGAATCCTTTTATACGATACATTCCTTACATTGGGCTTTGAAAAGGATTAAGTATCCCAAAACGTTTATAAGAAACGTAAATACATGTTTTGCTTTATCAAATGATCAGACACAGGTTAAAGCTATAAGTCTATAGATTAGTAATAGGACAATGTGTTGGTACGCCAAGAAATTCATTCCCAGACTGGGAAAGGATGCCTAGAATTAATTCCTAGGTTGGGAAATTTTTCAATATCGTTTTCCAGAGATTGTAACCATCACAGACAGTTAACGTTGGGTAAGTAAGACGCCAAAACTAAGTTAAGTTAACTGAACCTAGTCCCTGTGCATAGTAGGGTAATAAGTTAGGGAAGGCATAAAAAGATTAAGACCAAAATATAATAAGAAGATCCAGGTTTTAATTTATATAAGTATGCTAAACCATGCTTTCAAAAAGGCCTTAAATCATACCATTTAGTTGTACTATATATGGGTAATAGACCAAAACTTTCAAGATTCGATTGATAGATTAAGAATGCTATGTGTTTTTCAATTTCATAACGTACTAAGGGTTGCCTTTGAGTCTGATTATAAGCCTCTCTTATTACATTACGGTATGAAAATACTAATACGAACTACACTCGCGTTTCTATCTACTTATTTATGTATACATGGGAATATGGGGAAGAATGGGAGGCCCATTCTCCCTCACTTTCTGGATTCAACTCAAATATAAAAAAGTTGTACACAGGGATACTGTACACGTTATTTTGATTATTAGTCTGTCAAAATTGTTTTAAAGATGTCATTCCATTTTTAAATATTTCATTTGCCCGAGTCGTTTTATTTTTTGATATTACCAGTGTGGGACAAAGATTTTTATGCCCTTAACATAAAATGTTATCTTATAGAACAGCGTTTATTGAACCCTTAAAATTCTGTTTCCGCAATCTAACTTAAGTTTTTCTTTGTAATGGCGTAATAAAAACTTTCCCGGCCAATCATTTAGCGCCCGCATAGTTCTCAACGACAGAATTCTTAGAAATACTCTGATTTTGTACTAATTCGTTTAGGCCGGCCGCATCTGCCACAATCGGTGATAAATAGAAGGGTAATCGCGTTACCCAGATTTCGGGAAAAGAGAGGAAGCCCTTTACTATATTTCGGTAGTAAAAACATTTGCTGTTACGTTGACATATCGGGTTATTTGCAATATGTTTAGCAGTTTTTACTTTTCGTTACATCGTTTTTTTTGACACACTTAGCTTTTAATGGAGGCATTTTTTAACTGAATAATAAAAGTGATTAATTTAACTATTCACTACAATGATTACCTATGATTGGTTTGTTCTATACGGTATGACGAGAGAGAAAGATCTTCGGCAAAATGATGGACAGCTATGTCTTTAAACAACATAAGTGGCCAGATTAAAATCGATTCCCGTGGAATTTCTAGCTTTCTAATTAACAATTTTATATATACATGTATTTCCTATAGACTCTTAAACGGCTGGATTAAAAAGAAATTTTAATGTAATTTTCAGATTTCTCCGGCGGGTGGCGGGATCAACATAAATAATTTGGATTCAAGTTATTAGTGCCACCCGTGCGCTTATTATCTAAATTATTAATTATCATCGCTAGTTTTTAATGATAATAACACAATACATTTACTCCCAAACTAATTTTTCAACATAAAATGTTCAATAGAGAAACAACATGTCAACCAAGAACCAAGGTGTCAAGACCTTTACTTTGATAATCATATTTGCCTTTAGACCAAGTTTTGATGGATAGCCCAGTGAGCCGATTTTCGGACACTTCTAATTCAATATAAGTTTATTCCATCACATATATTAGAACTAACCTTTCCCAATAAATTTATACTGTGAATATACACAATAGACAGTGCACAAAATTGATCTGTAGAAAGAGATAAAACGACTGTGCGGCCAATATTTATCTCTTTTTGGAGTTCTGCAGCTAGAATGAATTATAAAAAAACCTTAGGAATAATATTGCCCATACTTAATCTTTGTCTGTTATGCTTTTACGGCTAAACTCATGAATGAACTTTGGCTTGGAGATAGTTCGAGACACTTGAAAGTAGAGTTTATGAAGAATCTAATTATCCTCAAAACAATTTGGAAACAGTATTTATATATATAGTATCTATATGTTGTTTCGGGTTCCCTTCGGAATATTTCATCTTTCGCCACTAAAGCACATACGGTTTAACTGAAATTTACTGAAATAGCCGCTTATTCTCGGCTTAATTAAATCTCAGGTTGTACAACTTGTGGCCATTGTCGGTTGGACCTTTGTAAAAAGATTACGTGCTGATTTATGTTCGGTTAACCCTCTTGTATATTTGCCTAATTTATGTATTTTATAAATATACACACTGAAAATAAATATTAAATACAATGAAGCAAAACAGCTTTTTATTTTGTATGTTAAATGGTTAAGATATGTATTACGTATCAAAGTATTTTGAATGGAAATTTAATGTTTATTTTTATTAACAATAAATCCTTGATAATTAACGCATTCATTCAAAATAAATTTAAAACTCAGTAACTATAAGCAATTCTCTAAAGATTAATATCATGCATATATTTTTTGCCTGAATAACTAAATGACAGCGTCCATCACACTATACAGCTGCTATTTTACCACTTTTTACGAAAAGGGTTGAAATGGGAGTGACATATTCGCTTGCAAAGCCAACATTAACCAATCATAGTGGGGTTTCTTTCGTAAAATATTATGTTAAGGCGATACCTCAAGGTTCATTTTCATACATTTTGTTTCACCTTTAATCTGGGTAACTAAACAAGTATTGGCAAGTAAAGAATTTAAATTCACGTCTAGTTAGTGATTAGTTCTCGCAGTTGAAAGAAAAATGTAAAAATAATTAATAATCATGGATATTTCTGCCTTTAAAATTTCGTCATATTAAATTTTAAAGGCCGAAATATCCATGATTATTAATCATTTTTACATTTTTCTTCCCCCCCCCGCGACCATGAAGGCTGCAAAGTCTTCGAAACGTCGGGAGAAAATAAAATACTAGCACCGCGATAGAATCCGAAAATTAGTTTAATTTCAATAGCCTTCATTACATTGCAAAATTAAATTTAATATTGTGTCATATAATTCCCATAACTCTTCGAATATAGTCTTTCAAATCTTTAGCTTTTAGGTCCACTTTTTCTGAAAATATCTAAGACTGGCCTCGTTTTACAAATTTAGTTTCAATTGATATCAACAGCTATAAGTTATATTAAGTATTTAAAATCAAAGGTGCAGTGTCTAGTGTCGACAAAGTTAATGTACAATATCATATGCGATAAAATGAATAACTAAAAATTTTGATCGAATTGATAGGATTATCGGTAGGATTTTACGTACGCTACCTTCTCGAAATTATTTACCCAGGTCTGTCCGAGAACTAAACATTATAAACTCAATTATATATTATTTTAGGCATACAAGATTTATTTGAGAGATAATTCAAGGGCCGCAGGGGATACGCAATTACGCCATGTTATTTAGTTGGGTTAATACAATCTCTGTGACATCTTTATTCCGGACAAATTACCCATATAAAGATGCTGAGGTATTGATAATAGATCTCTGGAGCTTATAAGGTGTTTTGCTCTAGCTTTGGAATACACAGACTTATGTCTTTTATTCGAAAAGGTAAGCAAAGGCGTAACTTGTACACCCAGTTTTTACCGTGTATACGGAATATGATGTGATGAGGGCGAACATGTCGCCATAGCGGGCATAAATTCGGTTTAATAAATACCAGACTCCGGCCTAATAATGAGAAGAAAAATCCAATATCAGTTTGCCCAACCCGGGATTCGCACCCGAGACTCAAGAGCGGTAGTCGTATCCAGCATGAATACAACTATGCCACCGAGGCAGCTTTGTAATATTTAACTTAAAAAGGCAAATCAAATTCGAGCGAATGTGAAGTGACATCTGTCTAATTTGTTACGAAGGTACAAAAATATTTTATACAAAAATAGAAATAATGACCTCTTTAATAAATATGGCTTTGATTTAGTGGTTTGTAAGTGCTTGTTTTATAAGATAGATTTAGTGAAGGAGTGTTTTAAAATATAACAATATCCAGCGGTGGACTTTGACATGATAATGACAAGCCTTGGAGTTGTTGGTTCGATTCTGAATAGTGATTAAATTGAAAGTTATTTTTACCCTAAAAAAGTACTGACGTGAAAGGAATCGCGAGCGGAGGTTAGACTTTTATAATTTTTATCGTATACTCATTGTAACATTCTTACACTTTATTTGTAGGCATACAAATTTGTAAATGACACTTTGCAACGATTGTTATTGGTTATTTAACAGGGGTATTTTTGTTGTTTCTGAATCCGTTATAAAGTCTGCTTTAGAAATAATGTACCGTCTCGGGTTTACTAGTACTCGTTTAATTGGAGTTAAAATATATTAAAGAAATATTTATTTAAAAGGAAATTTCGATAAAGGAAGTATTTTCTATATATAAAATTACCTTTACGTAACTATTTTTTACACGTATTTTTTAACCCATGTACTTCAAGAGTATAATTTGATGATGTAACTCTTTCTGTATATTTGTAAATAGTCTAAAGTCCAGTGGCCAAGAGTCCATATAACCCGTATCCTGCCAGCTTTCCTTTCGTGATTTAAATTAAACTATCTCACGGATTTTATCGCGGTTTTAATATTTTACTTTTCTCCCGACGTTTCGAAGACTTTGCAGCCTTCATGGTCGCGGGGGGACTGAGGTGTTGTTCATCCGCAAAGGCAGAGTTACAATCAATAAAACAAAATATTAAAACCGCAATAAAATCCGTAAAATAGTTTAATTTAAATGTCTAACATTCGCGTAAACATAATCTTTTCCTTTCGTAATTTATGTAAAATCTAATCATCATTAAAACAATTTGTAGACTGCATTTTTGCATTAGTACCTATATTATCTTGTATCGGGTTCTCTTTCGAAAAATATCACCCTTCACCACCGCTACAGTCTACACTGCTTTACAAGAGTAAAGTCAAACTTCAAGTTCTCAAAGTTGTTGCCTAAGATTGTGCGTGACAAGGCAATTGATGTTGCGATGCAGTAGGTTATATCTATCTGACAATATAGAGTATATTACACATCATTATTGCAACTATTCAATAATATAGACGTTGGCATGTTTTATTATGAAAATGTTTCCATCCCTCCAATAATTTTGTTACCATCGATCGAGCGCGCTAGGGAAAATACTAAAGATGTTAAGCATTTTAAAATTAAGGTATGGTTGTATGCAATTATTGTAAAATACACAATTTAGTAAGTAGAGGTTCGCGTAATAATTTACGATAAATTTTATTAATAATTTTTATTTTAAATTTGTGACTAAAGAAGTGTAAAGAGTAATTTATCAAAAGATACAAACACTGATTAGATTAGTTAATAACAAATAAAGTTAATTTATGGGGAATTATAAATAACTGTAATTGCCTTTTTATATAAATCCACGTTTAAATTGGGCTCTAAGTTTTATTACAAACGAATTAAACATGTTCTTAATACGACAACGTGTTTAAGCATTAGCAACGTGCAGTAAAATACGAATGAACAATATAAAGTTAGCGAGCGTGAAATTTAACGCGATTGCAGTTTCAGTGATTTTAACTTGTTTATGTTGTCATTTGACTTATTTGTTTAGAGAACACCGAGGACTGTTATTGCAAAATGACTTTTATTTTTATCCTTATACTAGCTTCCGCCCGCAGCTTCGCCCGCGTGGATTTCGGGTTTCAAAAATGGAGAAGGTGCTCAATTTGTCGGGATGTTTTTTTAATTTATGGTGGTATGCAGGTGGTCCGATTGTCCGGTCAGGGTCTGATGATGGGATCCTGGTGAAATCGAAGGAACTTTTAACCATTAAGGTTGCACACGAAATGACGGAAGCTTAAAAATGGAGTAACTTCTCCCGTTTTCCCAACATTTTCCATCACTGCTATGCTCCTATTAATTGTAGCGTGATGAAAAGTATACTATAACCAGCTCAGGAGTATGAAAAATAATTGTACCAAGTTAAGTTAAAATCCGTCGAGTAGTTTTTGTTTCTATAACGGTTATACAGACAGGCAGACAAAAATTTTACTAATTGCATTTTTGGCATCAGTATCGATCCCTAATCACCCCCAGTTATTTTGGAAATATATTTCATGTACAGAATTGACCTCTCTACAGATTTATTATAAGTATAGATATGCAAAAGTAGCTCAAAAATTGTCCATAACGAAAACATGCATTTTAAAGTAAAACAAAAGAAATAATATCGTGAAGCCAACCAAATAACTAATGATATATTAAATTTTGTGACTGTTCAATTTAGTCGGGTCCGCGCTATCAATTTTGTTGAGTTTTAGAACGCGACATTACATTATTATATTCTGTGCTCCAACGCACACTGCTTTGATGTTAGGAACACACCTACATTGCTTAGACAACAGTGAACTTTATACAATAGCAATAAAGCTCAAATTGACTCTACGTATTAGTTAGAAAACGTTTGTATGGGAAATAGAAAAATGCTGTTTTGAGGATTTTCCCGGCAATTATTCGAATTTTTCTCACCTTTTAAACCTTCCCTAGACCTCCACGAATAATTCAAGACCAAGATAAGATAAATCCGTTCAGCCGTTCTCGAGTTTTAGCGAGACTAACGAACAGCAATTCATTTTTATATATATAGATAACAATATTATATTGTCTTTTTGGTTGGCACAAGAGAGTTTCAACATTAGGTCCAGCTATTCCTGCAGCACTGGTGCCACGATAGAATTCATACTCGTAAAAATAGCAATATTGATATTTTTTTTTCTATTGTGCGATAGGAAAGACGCCAGAGAAAAAACTATCGAGAAAAAACAAATAAATTACCAGTCAAATACATTTATAAATTTTGAATTTGGAATTCTTAACTAAAGGGGAGATATTTTAGATCAAAGTGGTCAGTACAACAAAATGCCAATTTCATACGTTAGGACCTAATAATATTATGTTAATATTAGAGTCGTCGAATATTTAGACGATGAATTATTATCCTGTTTTAACTGACTTTAAAAATATCACGAGGTTATCAATTCGACGTGAATGTTTTTTTATTTTACTTTTCAACTCAATTAATTTGTGTCTCTCAACTCGATTTAAAAATACCACTATACCTTTATAGAATGATTCTACCACCATAAAAACATTATCGTACCTCAATCAGTAGTTGCACTGAACACTTAAAGTATCTCTGGAATTACTGGCTTTCAAAGTAATTCTCTTAAATCCTTTTGATGCTCTTTAAGTTTGCTCAAGAAGCTATTTATGAAAATAGCTCCATTTCCCGGAACTGTACTCTTTAACAGTGAATAATATATTGCTGGCTTACTGATACAAATTCCTACGTTAATATTTAAGTTTTATTTATATTCTAAACATAAGATTAAAAATATTCGTATTGTTGAAAGTTGTAAAGACAATAAAAGGATCCCATTTTATCTTTTGGGATTATAGGAAATTTTAACAGAAAAGAACAAAGAATCATGTGATATATATAAATCAATTTGTGCAAAAAATATAATATACAACTTTGTTATAGTGAGGCAGTGATATGTATCCCATTGTCCATGAATATTGAAAGCCTATATTAGTAGAGGGATTGCAAGTAGGTACCTTAACAATTTAAAGTAGAAGGAATGTTTAATGTAAAGTAAGTTTTAGTTTTAGGTTTAAACCGCTACAATCTTACAAACCAGTATACTTAACTGTCAAATAGCCAGTATATTTCTTTTTAATTATAACATCCGAGTCGAGCTGCCCCGTGAAAGAAAGAGAAACCTACAAAAACAATTGTAGCCGAAGATCAACCTTGTTGAAGTTCTTAAAGTATTATTGTGATGTTTTTACCATATATAAACGATTAATATATCTTTTGTAATTTTGCCATATTATGTATTTAATCGAAACAAGTTACGTCATAGACTTCTCTGGTCAAGAAATTGATAAAGTTTTCGATTCAAGAAACGTACGTGGCTACTGATTGGAATCTGTGCTTGATACAGCGATTGGCTCGCGTTTGGTCTTATCTCATTCAAGAACGGAAATAATGTCGGTAGGTTGCATATTGCTTAACCCTATAGGATACAGGCGAGAAATTATATACATTATTGAATGTATTTGACAAAATTGCAAGTCGATTCAAAACTTTAATAAATCAGCTTTGTGCATTCTCTAACTGTGCAGTCTTTAGTAAAGTTCGAAATTCAAATACTTGAATTCGGAATTCTTGTAATTTTTTTATCATTTCATGCCAACTCCATGATGACAAAGGCGAATTACTTAAATACGGATTAATGTGTTCATTATTAAGAAGTATTTATGAATATTATGACTGAACTCTAGGTCCTAAGTGACTCTTCACCTAAGTAATAAAATATTCACTCTAACATCACCTTTAACTGAATAGTGTCGGTAAGGTAAACAAGGGCAAACATGTTGGAAAGTTTCCAAAATTTAACGACTACGTAAATGTACTTTGAGTTCATATTTAATTTTAAGATTTTATTTCGGAGAAAACATTATATTTTGGCCCAAAGGTATACATCCCATAGGTCGCATTTATTCTTAACAACTTGAGTAATTACCTTTCTGACGCTGT
Organism: Manduca sexta; assembly: GCF_014839805.1. Taxonomy (NCBI): domain Eukaryota; kingdom Metazoa; phylum Arthropoda; class Insecta; order Lepidoptera; family Sphingidae; genus Manduca; species Manduca sexta. Next base: position 12,709,972 of record NC_051121.1, on the reverse strand, counting down.
TGGTCATGGTCAATAAAAAGCCCAATTAACGCCATTTTACATTAGCGTACTTAGACTCTAAACACTAAACTTTTTTGTGCTAAATTTGTTTTTGCAATAATGATTATTTTAATTAAATATCTCTCTTTCAATAGTAGCTTAGTTAAACTCTGAACATTAGGTTGAATTCTATATAGAATCAGAGATGTTCTGAGTTCGATTCCCCATTCTAGTATCAAATTATTAAAAATTTCGTACATTACTTAGCTGGGAATCACTCCCACGAAATAGGCTGGATAAGAGATCAGCTAAATAAATCCTTTATGCAATATGTTTTCGACGTACTGCCGAATCCATTATGCAGTCGGAAAAGCGGAAAGGGATGATGGAAAATAATTCAATGCGTGATAGTTTCGATATCTTACCGAACCTATGGCAATATAGGATTATCTAAGACTTAAGATCAGCATTGTAAAGGATTCACAATTTTGACTTTTTATTTAAATAAAATAACGATTAATAATTTAGTTCGTTTAAAAATATTTCAAAAATATTAAATATTATACAGATTTTGTTTAGCCAGATTTTATGTATTTAGATTTACTTAAAATCATTATTTTATTCTCCATTCAATAGTAAGCAATATATTTTTTGTAATACAGAAATAGAATAAAAATACTTAAAGCGAATAAAATTATTACGGTAATAACAATTTACACTTTTAAATTATCAAGGAGATTATCATCAATGCAATGATATCCTAGAGTCTGCATGCTTATTAAGAGAGCTCGAAATTTGTTTTTTTTTTTTAAGTATGTAGCTAATTGTACTATCACGTTCCAAAATATATTCAATATAGTAAACATTGGATTTGTGTTTTAAGGACATATTGTGTAGATATAAATAAACTAAGTTAAAACGATTTTAAAAGGTTTTCTTTTTTTATTGACAGTATCTTAAATAATTTTGACTTCATACCCGGCAAAAAGTTTTAGTATATGAATGAACGTATTATGAAATATTTAGTAAGATTCGTAACTTTACTTACGAAAGCAGGATGTCGGATTATATATAATAATAGTGCTTCGAATATCATGATTTTAAAAAGAATACGAGATTTAATCTTTACAGTGATGGTGACTTTTTAATTTTTTATTAACACTAAACTATTTTACACTTGTATAATACTGTGCTTTATACTATACATCTTTTCAAAATAATTCAAATCAACCACAAATTGAATGAAACTTATAACACAATATAAAATTTTCACATACCCGTATTCGTTCGAAAGTTGCGAAGTTGCACACGCGTTGCGTAGCACGTCTACGCCGTAGCGATGGTTCTACGGTTTTGGTGTCCGTAGCGGTGGCGCGTAGCGTTTTATGTGGCAGGAACACCTGTGACGTCACTTGGCCAGTGATCAAAAACCATGGCGACGTGGGATGGGGTACAGTTAAACACGTAATTCTCTCAGATTTATTATGGGATAATTGTATGTGGTTAGTGCAATCAGTTTTAATGGGATTCGAATTTCAAAACGTCTTGGCGACATGTTTAGGGTAACTTATTAATTGGCAGATAACATAATACCCTTGGAAGACTAGAACTCGTATGATATTGAAATATAATACGTCAGAAATAATTTTAGAAGACGTTTTTCACTTCATAAGTGCTTTGGTTATTTATACAAAGCATTTAATATAATTTTTAAACACTATACATTACGTGAATATCTTTCAAATAATTTCAACGATAAATCTAGATATACAGTACACAAATAAAAAAAAACAAAATTTTATACCAACAACTAACAAATATAATAGTTTTATTATACGATGAATAACAAATCATTATATTTCTCTTGAGAATAATTTAAGTAATTATTACAACATTGGGAAATAATTCCAAGAAATACGAACTTAATAATACACAAAAATTTTCATATATACACTGTTAAAAAGTGAAGATTTGATATATTTAGATTTCGGACGCAATTGAGGCAGTGTTCTATAGTCATTTCCCTTTCAATATTATTATAACGCATTTGACTACAGTAGGTACAAAATGAAATTGAGATTCATAGAATGTAATTTTATAGATAACCAGTTGTTCCAATAACTAGTTTATTTTCAATGTTTTTTATTAATATATCTATTAATTTACACATTTTACAAAATATTATTATATCAATATTCCCTCTTTTTTTGGATGGACTGCGTGTTAATAGAGACATAATATAACATCAAAAAGAGTTACTTGATCTGGAAATTGAACCCAGAACCTCTCAGTCCATAGGCACATAAATATTTATAGTACAAAAAAGAGACGATAAACTAAGGATGATAATTTATTCATTGTATTGCTGAAACTATGAAAAACAACGAGAGAGAAATCCTTGGAAAGGTCAATGAACGTGTCGTCCTTTATGGATAATCATGTTTTTTATATACTTACATAACATAATTCATGTGATTGGATATTTAGGTATAGATGAGCAATGAACTCACTTAAGCTGTATTTTCTAGGCATTGACTTGCAAAAGTTGTCATAAATTTAAGAACGTAACTAATATTTTAATAATGAACTACTTATGCCAGTCTTTAGATTAACATCTGAAGCATAGTCATTCGATAATTAACTATTGTATAAAATAATATTTAAGTAACTTTTCTCTATACTTGTACACTTCTCACACGTTTATTTCGATGTCACATGACCTTGCAAGGACGATAGGCGGGCGCCTTGCAAAAGACTTCAACGAACTACTAACTTCATTAAATTATAGAATCTTCTCTCTATGACCTAATTTGATCAGTAATAATTTTGTTATACTGAAAAATTACTATTACATAGTTTGGCGTTTCGATTTTTCAGTGATAAAAATGAGAATAGCCCTGCGAACACTTTATTTTGTTTTCTGTCTGGCGCTGGGTTATCCAAGCCTGATTGACACTTAGTCATCTTATTACTATGATCTTACTTTATTTAGCTCTTGGACACCATCAGACTTATTGTGGTCATATTATGTTATTATCAATATAAAGAATGTATCAAAATCAAAAAATAGTTTTTATTGTTTTAATTTCTTTTAGAAAATTCGTAGGATTTTCATGTATTTTATTTATAAATTGTTTGAATGTCGAGTTTGCTCTTTGTCTTATATTTATTTCCTTATTGTTTTTTAAGTTGTGAAACCTTCAATCAGTTGACTGACAAAAAATACTTAATTCAAATATAACATTTTATTTTATCTTTATACTCTATTTGAAGAATAACATTTTTAGTCAACATTTATTTACATAGATAGACGTAAGGGTTAAAATTATTATTCTAAACTAAAACATATGGGTTTGTATTATTTTAAAATCTGTGACGCAATAAGTAACGAGAAGACGTAATACAAGAGACTGCGTATTCGGTTCCTGGACCTATAATATATAAAGCGTTAATACTAGTTAATTTCAAGTTAATGTTAAAATTGTATCACTATGTTATATATCAGTATTTTGTTAATGCAGTGAGGTTACTTATTCGGTGAGTCAATGCATAAGGTCAAAGGTGGAAACAGACACACAAAGACGTAGGACGCCCACTCCAAATTGCAGTTGTAGGACATTTGGGCCATGATATTAGCTAAGAATATAGCTAGCTTGATAACAGTTGAAGTAATAAATTAATAATAATTATTATTATTCACCCAAATTAAAGCTAAGTACCGTGACCACACTAGGTTATGACTGTATCGCAGGCATCATTTTTAATTTCACATATTTCAATATAATTAAATAAAATAATTATTATGTAAGGTACAGCATATAATATTATAATGTGTTTATATAATTAGATCAAGATTTTAATAATACGTTGTTATATTATTTAGTATACTAAGTTTTGTTCGCATGATAGGTATTGCTTGATTTAAATATCTTTTGTGCACTTTTCTGAATAAATATAAATATTTGCAATTATTATAATATTATATTTACCCTATAACTTAATCCAGGTCAATGTTCATCTGTATACCAAATTCCAACCAAAATCATTTATCAGGTTTAGGATTTACTTTTAACTTATAAAACATAAAAAATATTATCATATTTGTACATACATACATAACATCACGCATTTCATCATATTTGTAGCACAAAAAAAAACATTTTAAATGGCATAACATCGTTGTTTCTATGGCCCTAACATAGATATAAAATATTATGATGAGTATAACAGTTTGTTATCTTATTTTTATAGTTCTTATTCCAGATTATTGTGTTCAGGGAAAAGTAGATATTGCCTTTCGGTTTAAGCCTATTAAATATGATTATTGCAACCTGTAAGAGATCTCAGAATTGCCACATAATTGTATTGAAACCATTTGTTAATATTAATACCTACTTTATCTGTATATAATCACTTTAGTACTATAATTGTTATGGTGTTATATATGTTTAAATAATAAGAAAAGGTTATATTTTCAGCTTTTCTTTTTATTTACCCGTTCTGAAATAAAATATCTAGTAGATAACAATTGGTTTAATAATTATTTAAGGAACTTAATTAACATAAATTGTCAATGGCACAGATTAATTTATATACAAACTCGTGCCTTCGTATATATGTGCATATTATGAAAATAATTATTTTTATTACTTCTTGCTTCCTGTAGCAGTTACCTTAATGCAGTAGCGAGAGGTGAATTATCATTCCTACTAATTTACGCTTGAAAACTTCAAAATGGTACTATGCGTCTATTATACGACTAATGCGACTAAATGTACTATGTACTATTAAATGTTTAGAGTTCCGTTTGAGAATTATCACCGTTCGCTGCCGCTGAAGAGGATGGTACAGTTATAGACTCTATTGCTATGTAAATGATTTAAAGGTATCAAAACTCATACTTTCATCTTAAACAACCGAGGGCGATGTTCGTGTCCTTCCTTGTGCTGTTTTGCCCTTTGTAAACGAAACGCCCTTGAAACAGTCTGTTTTGATCAAACAACATTGCAAAATGAACAATTAAAGGTTTCAATTTACTTGAGTATTTATTTTGGACCGTGTCAAGTATAAACAAAAGAGTTTACATTAAAAATAGATTATACGCTAATAAACTAGGCTATAGAGAATACTGCATTGTTGTATTTAATTACTTTGAATCTTTAGATAGCGTAAAAGAATTTACCTGGCATGTAAACCACACAGCGTATTTATACAGGATAAAAATTACCTATATTTAAATCCAGGACATGCTCTATTTATGTACCAAATTTGAACCAAATCCGCTGTGTTGTATACTTATACTTCTAACAAATATCTTTACGAATGTATATCTATATCTATATTAATACAAAAAACTCAGGAACTACTACACCAATTTTGAATATTTTTTCAGTAATGGGAAGCTACATTACTCCTGAGGATAACTAACAGGATATTTGCTTGCTTGACGCTTCAAAACCTTTTTCACGCGGGTGGACCCGCCGGCAAAAAATATTATATAAATAAGATTCAAATATTAACAATAAACTATTTAATGTTATTGAACTCTTAAAAAGCTGACGTCGAAGAGGGTAGAAGTTCATGTTTATGACTGTCTGTGTCAATAATTAGTCATCTATAGATGCCATTTACTAGGTGGCAGGTTGCCAAGTCTGCCGTCCCACGCTTACACGTCATTTTAACTAAATTCGATACTTATGAATGAGTCTACGATATACATTTACGTAAATAGTATTTCGTGTTTTTATGTTATTGTAATGTTTGTTGCACGACCTTAATATTCGATTTTATGAAAAGAAAATATGCTCTATCTATATAGAGGAATAGATTTTAGAATCAAATGATACTACAATAGTGGCGAAGGGTGATATTTTATGAAAGGGAATCTGAGACAACATCTAACTGTACTAATATGCATAAGTGCGGTCTGCAGATCATTGTAATATAGTTGTTTATATTAATTACGAAACGGAAGCCGACAGGAATCGGATTATAAAGACCCTTCGTCATTGTATGACACGTGTGTATATACGTACATACATCGTTCGGCTTTAACGCTCAAATCAAACACTCGCTAATCTAAAATAATCCTGATGTTTCCTACGTCTCGACCTAGTCAATACAACGAAGTGCAAAAAAAATAATGAATATAAAATAATTAAGCAAACTATTTTTTAGAATCGGTCGTTGTGATTCGTTAAATAAAACCTTAATCAAAAAAATCCATGGCTGTATTAGGAAAACGAATTTTAACCTATAATTATCAAAGCCTTTTGTATCATAGTTATGATGATATACCAAGTTAGGGGCCGTTCAAGTATTACGTAACGCAATTGGAGGGTCTTGTAAAACGTTACGATGCGTTACAGGGTCGGGAGGGAGTTCTTATAAATCGTTATGTAACAATGGATTTTGTTATTTTAAAACAATAACAAATGTATTTTAGTGACTCAGGTATTTTGCATAAAATAATTGTGAATATTAGAAAAAAATTGTTACTTTAGAGTTACATAAGTTTTGGAGGAGGGTGGGGGCGTACAGGAAAATGTTACGGCGCGTTAGCGCGTTACATGGGGGATGTGGGGGTGGGGTTCGAAAATCTTCAAAAATTGCGTTACGTAATACTTGAACGGCCCCTTACTGAGAAAAATAAAACAGCTGACAAAAGAGGTTAGAGCTATTAATAGGAGCAAATAACTTTTAAATTTGAAACACAAAACTTATAATGCCAGAATTTTTTTTTTCATAAATGAGTGAGTACTGAGGTAACAAACATACAAAAAAAATATATAAAAAAAAATCACGTCGAATCGATAACCTCCTCCTTTTTTTGAAGTCGGTTCAAAATAAGTATTATTGTACTTTAGTTACGTCAAAAACAAATAGGATAATGTCTATATGTATTATGGTTTTTACTGTGGCTGTTTGTAGTTATTTTTTGAGGCCTATTTCTTCAAAGAAAATTAAAATTGTAATAATAAATCCTACACTTTAGCGGTACATTTTTGTAAGTCGTTAAGCAGTGTGTGGGCGACGTTTGTCAGCGGAAAGATGTACTGATTTATGTTATTGTCAAAAATAATATTTTAGACGTCGAGATGTCAACTACATGGAGCAATTATGAGTCAATTGGCATATTTTTCAAATATTCAAACCTAGACGGCTAAAATAAATAGGTGTCATCGTTAATTGCGCTATTTACAATCATATTTCGTTTCTTATATTGAATAATTTTAGTGCAGTTTGTGGGTAGGCCCATAATTGTACGTTTTGTCTTATTTGCATTTAAAAAAATATGAAAATTGAACACTTCACTCTTGTATTCTTCGTAAAGCGCCATCTTCGATAGTAGGGTTTCAGCCAGTTAAATGAGAAGCCGTTAGTTTGGCTAATTGTATAGAAATTGGAGTCCGGTGGCGCGTGGACGGCGCTCTCAAACTAACTTATTATTATTGTCTTAGATTATAGCTTGCGGCTACGTAATAATTTTGATTATAATGGCTTAATAAGCCATTGAAGGCGCCATTACATCGTTAAGGATATTGATACTTGTAAATGTTTCTATGTAGGTAGTAAAATGCTATGATGTGATGGGGTGACTAATGAAAAATAATGTACATACTTAACAACATTAAATTAGAAAATTCATAAAAAGGTACGTATAGTAATGCACTGAGCGATATATAGACTGTGAAACGAAAGCTTACAGGTTCGTTTCCCGTCAGAGGCAAATGTTTTAAACTTTTATTCATAAACATGAATGTTATGAGACAATAACATCACACTAAAGCTTAGTGATGTCTAGTAAAGTTTTTTTTGTATATCGTATCCCGCAGTCAACACTGGGGAAAGTCTGCGAATGGAAATGAAATGAAATGATTTATTTGAATCTGTAAAATGTTATACATTATTTAGACTCCGTCAATATTAACTCTACCGCCAGTTCGGAAAACAGTTTTCACCAGAGAAGAACGGGCAATAAACTCTGGTGTTGCTCTTTTCAATCAGTTTAGGGTAAAGACTACAGTACATGATAAAGTGAGAAGAGAAAAAAAAAAGTTTAGAGCAGTTCATTTAGGGCTCGTGAAATAAGGAATAAATTAATTTAAATTTTTATATGACTGCACAACCCTCTCAGGAATCATGAAATTTCCCTATTATCCTTATAATTATTTCCTCCCAGCACCTCTAGCAATTAGAAATTAGAAATTGTAAGCGAAATGGGCAGAACAGTCCACACAAGCAGCACCCGTTCACGAGTATGACGCAAGTGCCAGCCATCGGCCTCCTCAACCATATTGTAGGGAAGTGGCCGACCCGTCACACGACGCCGCCGCAGGTACAGACAGTTAGAGAGTATTTCATGGGATGCTGAAATCCCTTGGCTTAGCGACTGCAGGGCCCTGGAGGAAAGTTGGTAGGGGATATCTGGGGAATAAAGTGTGGGAGAAAAGGAAGGAAGCTACTTAGGATGGGAGGAGGGAAGAAGGCCAGGAAATGTCCACGAGCCCTCATAGGCTTTAATGCGAACTGGCAACCATGGGGTATACACACTTTACAGTATGCCTAGGGCCTCGACAAATGTTTAGTAGTTATGCATTGTACATAAATTGGATTATTGTAACAATTACATGTAAGTGACAGATAAATATAAAAAAATATTTTTATAAAATAATAAATCCCCACAAGAATTCTCATTACTAAGAATCAAAATAGAACTCATAATTCGAAGACGAGGCAACTAAAAAAAAACACAAAATACAAATCCCCACTCAAATTTAAATCAGATCTCGACGTAGTTAAAGAAACGTAGAGGCATTAAACGTCTAATCTTTTACGAGAGCATCAATCAATCGGTGTTACCAAAGTGGTTTTCGACAAAAAAGCGATCAACGGTTGCAGATAAAGAACATCGGAAAGGGAAACTATTATGGTGCCACGTTTCGCTACTATTCGTTTTCGATAACTTTGCGCAATTTGCGAGTTCAATACATTTATCGTTAAGATTGTGAGTAAACAATTGACTGATATGTACTTACAGGTATACAAAATATTCACAAAACTACAATGGTGGTAGGTCTCTCATATGTGAGAGTACGCCTGATTAGATACCACCGCAATATCTATTTCTGCCGCCAAGCAGCTGTGTGTAGTCACTGTTGAGTTTCGGTTTTGAAGGACATTTTAGCCATTGTAACTACTGGACATAAAAAGACTTAACATCTTATGTCTCAGGATGGTTAACGCAGTGGAATACCAAACAATACTTTGTAATTTAAGGTGTTAGATGGTGTTTCTACTGTTTATGAGAGGTCGTATAGTTTACTATCAGGCGAACAGCAAGCTCATCTCGTCATGCTTTGAATGTTGATGAATAAACAAAAAAAAGTTTGTTTTCGATTAATGAAAAATTTACCGATTATTATAGAGTAATAAATAGCCATAGCAGAATGATAACATTGGATAAAGCATTTTTTTTTATTTCCTGTAAATAAGTAAATGATTGTTTTCGAAAAGAAATCGAATGTGAGAGTGAGTATATTTATCATAAAAATAAAAGCTACGTTGATTACAATCCGTAAAAGGTGCTAGCAAATGAAACTAAATTCTTTAACAAAGTCTTTTCTATTCGAATCACGTACGAAGCATATTTGATAACCGATAAACGGCTTAAGGCTTTTTATCGTGACAAAACGCCTTAACAGCCAATATTTTAGTGGCTTAAACGTCTTTTCGACTCATAATAATTCGGGTGTCACGATTTCGAAAATGTTTTTACATCTTCATTACATTTTAAGGATAAATTCAAATGTCTTCAACATCGTATCCGTAGATATTTTCGAATATTGTTATATCCAAATTTTAGGTTAAGTCTTGTTTTACGTAAGGTGATTCCAATGGAGCGATATTTGAATATTAATAAATGACATAGATCTTTAGATTTTATTAGAAATCTTTTCAGGTGATGTTATTGTCATCCTGCATAGTCAATTTTATGAAATGCTATACGTTGTGTTTGTCATTTATTCTAGTATAATGGGAACTTTTTTATGTTGACATTCGTATGTAAGCCTGGCAGGGTCGGCTTATACAAATACACCAGTCTTGCGGGTGAGTGCTTTACGCACTGCGAGTCCTTAAGTGGCCATGCTGAGGGTGAACCTCTAGAGGGTCACGACCTCGGCTAAGGACGGCCACTGAGACAGGATGAAACATCAGCGATTATGAAATGAGGACAGGTGAGTCCAGCGACAATATTATTTTATACAGTCGCTGGATGAGTCAGTTGTGAAACCCAAAGCCGTTTGCTCATTTGGGAACTTATTATAATTATCATTAATGTTTATTCCGAGCCTAAGCAAACGCTTGTATTTTTATATTGAGCTTATAACGATTGTTAAATATATAATAAATATATTTTAAATTATTTTAGCTGGTTTGCCGTAAAAAGATAACTATGTATAGTTATCTTACAGATACTTCATTGAAATAATTTTTACATCTTTTATAAAATATTAAACATTTTCGGTCCAAAAATATAACTACTGATTGAAATTAGTACCTATTCAATCTTCTTGCCGATAAAATAATTTCTCATTAAATTAAGTCTCGCGAGCGAAAACGTTCCGAGGTTCGAAACAATGGTAAGGCATCGGTTACCGAGCGCGTCTCGTAAGAAATAAAATATGATCAAGCTGAAATAAAACTGACATTGTATGGTGTGTACGAACAAAATTTTAGGCTAAATATGGAGTCATTTTGTTTTACTTACACAGTAACTGATTGGATTAGTTATTTTGACAGAAAAGTTAAGTTAAAAATGCAAAGTCAATAATGTTTATGTTTAATTGCGTAGCAGTATCTTCACAAATTTGGACACTGGACTATTAATATTAAAAATGCCTTTTATGCGCCCTACGTGAGATTCTATAAACGCGCACATGATTCAAAACTTTGTCCTCGTCTGTTCATTTTTACACCATGTGCCTGAGCCCCAATACCAAAGCCTTAATTACAGTTCTGGCTTTGGTATTCGGAATTATGGCATTGCATTATGATTTTGATATTTGTGTCAGTTTTAAAATGCAATTTATATTACATATACATTGTTAAAGTGAAGGTTACTGGATATTAATACTCGTACGTGTTGTTAAGACTTTAAATCTAGTACTAGATGTATTGTTCCTTTGACGTAAGCCTTAAAACTACAATATGAACGCATCCCATTGTGACCGGCTTTGTACTTGTCACCACATCCTGAGAAATGACCGCTAGTGCGCCGTGTTAGCGCTGCGTGAGTGGAATTCTATTGCTGTCATTCGTTCTCTGTCAAATTTACCATTCATTCCCTGCCACTCAATGCCACAGATAAATGTCGGCTGTGATGATTAGGCGTTGGTGTTCAAGGACTTTTCCAATTAATGACTAATGTTTCCCGCTGATCTTTTTCGGAATATAAATACAGTTGGAATAATAACAGCTTTAAATATGTAAACGGGACTGGGGATATCTGTGTGCCGAACAATACACAGAAAAATAACAACCGTACATAATTACAAACTCGCACTAATAATGTTTTCTTATGTTTAAGGGAATGTTAGATATCGAAATACTAGTTAAAAGATTTTATCACGATTTTTATATTACAATTTCTTCCCGACGTTTCGAAGACTTTGCAGCCTTCATGGTCGCGGGGCGTACTGAAGCGAAGGTTGTCTGAAAATTTAAATTTTAGAATATCTACGTACATTTCGCGATAAAACCCGAAAACAAGTTTTATTTCGACGTTACACTTATAATATTAGTGAGTCGCAAAATTTAGTATAATCAATAAATGAAAAAAACCTTGAATTTATTAAGATACTGCGTTAAAACTGATTTTAGTAAGATACGCTCCACACGATGTAGGTGCTTATAGTTTGTTCTAACAATTTGAAAATCGGCTTATTATATTCGTCTGTAATTAATTCTCATGTATAAATAATGAATCCATTACATTCATGGACGACATTTTATGCAGGTCAAGTCTTCAAGTTCTAGAGGCTTATATTAATCCCCATTCGACACCTTAAAGGATTAAGTATTTGCCATATACTTAGATGAAATCAAAATAGTATCTTAAATAAATAGTATCCAATTAAATGATAAGACGAGCAAGTTGCTCACCTGATGGTAACGATTACCCTTAAGGTCGTGCCTCCAGCAACATGGCAGGTTAACCATATTTTTCAAAAGTTTATGTTCGAAATTTATAATACTAAATATAGAAAAAAAAACAAAATAACATAATATTTCTACAATATGTTATTTTACGTTGGTTGTTCTAATTTTTTCAATGTGCATATATGTGTTTCGTTAATTTCATAATGAAAATGCCAGAGAATTTTTTGATTTCGTACATCTACATAACATATGATTTTAATATGCAGCCACCACTATTAGATAGGCAATTTAATAAGAAATATTTCGATAATTTAAAATAATAATATTCAGCACGAAAATAGAAAATTAACTTTTTGATACCATCGATCCGCTTGCTTATGTCAATCAAAAGTCTAATGTCTATGGGACCATACCAGCATGTTTTGTTACTTATAAGATCAGAAATTGCTAAAAACTTTCTCCATATATTTTATACTAGCTTTTGCCCGCGGCTCCGCCTGCGTTATAAAGTTTTTCAGGCTAAAGTTTTCCGTTATAAAAGTAGTAGTTTCCCGGGAGCCTTGTTCTTCCCAGGGTCTCAAACTGTCTCCATACCAAATTTCATCTTAATACGTTAGGTAGTTTTTGAGTTTAACACGTTCAGGCAGACAGATGCAGCGGGGACTTTGTTTTATAATATATTTTTAGAACTTTTTAAGAGGAACAATCCCGTCATACGTCATTGTTGCATAACTTTAATCGTTTACGCAGCGCACGCAACGGAAGCTCTCAAAACTAATAATTTTTCCTCGATTTGCAACATGTTTCATTACTGTTCCGCTCCTATTGGTCATAGCGTGATTATATATAGCCTATAGCACTCCAGGAACAAAGGGCTATCCAACACAAAAAGATTTTTTCAGTTGAAACCGGTAGTTCTTGAGATAAGACATTACTGCTCCGCTCCTATTGGTCATAGCGTGATGATATATAACTTTGAGCACTTCACAAACAAAGGACTATTCAACACAAAAAGAATTTTTCAGTTTGAATCGGTAGTTTCTGAGATTAGCCATTACTGCTCCGCTCCTATTGGGTATAGCGTGATGATATATAGCCTATAGCACTCCACGAACAAAAGGCTATCCAACGCAAAAATATTTTTTCTGTTGGGACCGGTAGTTCCTGAGTTTAGCCATTACTGCTCCGCTCCTATTGGGTATAGCGTGATGATATATAGCCTATAGCACTCCACAAACAAAGGGCTATCCAACTCAAAAAAAAATTTTCAGTTCGAACCGGTAGTTCCTGAGATAAGACAATACTGCTCCGCTCCTATTGGGTATAGCGTGATGATATATAGCCTATGGCACTCCACGAACAAAGGGCTATCCAACACAAAAAGAATTTTTCAGTTCGAACCGGTAGTTCCTGAGATAAGACATTACTGCTCCGCTCCTATTGGGTATAGCGTGATGATATATAGCCTATAGCACTCCACGAACATAGGGCTATCCAACGCAAAAAGAATTTTTCAGTTTGGACTGGTAGTTTCTGAGATTAGCGCGTTCAAACAAACAAACAAACAAACTCTTCAGCTTTATATAATAGTATAGATATAGATAGATATAGATAAAGTGAGTAAAACAGAAGGGAGAAATATAAATACAAATTACTTCAGAGATTATGTTTTATTAGTCAGACAGCGTTTTGCCTTATACTAGTGCACACAATTGAATGTCCATTGAAATTAATGCCTTGGGTTTTTATACCCGTCATTTAACAGTTGGATGTCATGTCACGAACAATCAACGGCGAACCATAGGCAATATTGATACTGCTGGCTGGCTCGAGTGGAAGTTGCGGCATCAACCTCCGTAGTATGGCTTTAGCTTTGGCTTTGGCTTTGGCTTTGGCTTTGGCTTTGGCTTTGGCTTTGGCTTTGGCTTTGGCTTTGGCTTTGGCTTTGGCTTTGGCTTTGGCTTTGGCTTTGGCTTTGGCTTTGGCTTTGGCTTTGGCTTTGGCTTTGGCTTTGGCTTTGGCTTTGGCTTTGGCTTTGGCTTTGGCTTTGGCTTTGGCTTTGGCTTTGGCTTTGGCTTTGGCTTTGGCTTTGGCTTTGGCTTTGGCTTTGGCTTTGGCTTTGGCTTTGGCTTTGGCTTTGGCTTTGGCTTTGGCTTTGGCTTTGGCTTTGGCTTTGGCTTTGGCTTTGGCTTTGGCTTTGGCTTTGGCTTTGGCTTTGGCTTTGGCTTTGGCTTTGGCTTTGGCTTTGGCTTTGGCTTTGGCTTTGGCTTTGGCTTTGGCTTTGGCTTTGGCTTTGGCTTTGGCTTTGGCTTTGGCTTTGGCTTTGGCTTTGGCTTTGGCTTTGGCTTTGGCTTTGGCTTTGGCTTTGGCTTCGGCTTTGGCTTTGGCTTTGGCTTTGGCTTTGGCTTTGGCTTTGGCTTTGGCTTTGGCTTTGGCTTTGGCTTTGGCTTTGGCTTTGGCTTTGGCTTTGGCTTTGGCTTTGGCTTTGGCTTTGGCTTTGGCTTTGGCTTTGGCTTTGGCTTTGGCTTTGGCTTTGGCTTTGGCTTTGGCTTTGGCTTTGGCTTTGGCTTTGGCTTTGGCTTTGGCTTTGGCTTTGGCTTTGGCTTTGGCTTTGGCTTTGGCTTTGGCTTTGGCTTTGGCTTTGGCTTTGGCTTTGGCTTTGGCTTTGGCTTTGGCTTTGGCTTTGGCTTTGGCTTTGGCTTTGGCTTTGGCTTTGGCTTTGGCTTTTTTGGCTTTGGCTTTGGCTTTGGCTTTGGCTTTGGCTTTGGCTTTGGCTTTGGCTTTGGCTTTGGCTTTGGCTTTGGCTTTGGCTTTGGCTTTTGGCTTTGGCTTTGGCTTTGGCTTTGGCTTTGGCTTTGGCTTTGGCTTTGGCTTTGGCTTTGGCTTTGGCTTTGGCTTTGGCTTTGGCTTTGGCTTTGGCTTTGGCTTTGGCTTTGGCTTTGGCTTTGGCTTTGGCTTTGGCTTTGGCTTTGGCTTTGGCTTTGGCTTTGGCTTTGGCTTTGGCTTTGGCTTTGGCTTTGGCTTTGGCTTTGGCTTTGGCTTTGGCTTTGGCTTTGGCTTTGGCTTTGGCTTTGGCTTTGGCTTTGGCTTTGGCTTTGGCTTTGGCTTTGGCTTTGGCTTTGGCTTTGGCTTTGGCTTTGGCTTTGGCTTTGGCTTTGGCTTTGGCTTTGGCTTTGGCTTTGGCTTTGGCTTTGGCTTTGGCTTTGGCTTTGGCTTTGGCTTTGGCTTTGGCTTTGGCTTTGGCTTTGGCTTTGGCTTTGGCTTTGGCTTTGGCTTTGGCTTTGGCTTTGGCTTTGGCTTTGGCTTTGGCTTTGGCTTTGGCTTTGGCTTTGGCTTTGGCTTTGGCTTTGGCTTTGGCTTTGGCTTTGGCTTTGGCTTTGGCTTTGGCTTTGGCTTTGGCTTTGGCTTTGGCTTTGGCTTTGGCTTTTGGCTTTGGCTTTTGGCTTTTGGCTTTGGCTTTGGCTTTGGCTTTGGCTTTGGCTTTGGCTTTGGCTTTGGCTTTGGCTTTGGCTTTGGCTTTGGCTTTGGCTTTGGCTTTGGCTTTGGCTTTGGCTTTGGCTTGGCTTAACACGTGGCTGCATGGCTGGCTTTGCTTGGCATGTGCTGCGTTGTAACATGAGACTCCAATTTGCTTTGAACGTGTAACTACACTAAGGGACACAATAATTTCCCACCACACATAGTGTACTCAATTGCTGCTATAATTTTTTAGGTACCCAAATGAACATTTCATGTTACCTACCACTTTGTTCTTTTATTTTAAATACCGAATAGGGTAGGGGTAGGGAAAAAAAATCTGTGTGTGAACAAGTGTCCGTCAAAAAGCATTCAATTATGGTTGCATTACAGCAGCAAATATAACATTTTTTATTTATTTTCCTTACTTACATCTACTATTATAGGGCAATCTAATGCAGTAGTGTAACACAATACAAGTAAACAGTAAGTATTGTATTTGTCTTACAAACCTCTCATTTTATATGAAATTATCATGGCTTCTTTCTTTATGAATTCACTCAATTTTAAAGATAGCGCCAATAGTTATTACAGTAGAATATTAAACAAGAAACATAAGTTTTGTTGTAGTTAAGGTTTATATAAGTACTGCATTTTCATCGACCTGTACATCAACTACCTTCAAAGAAATATAAAATTTTGCAACTCAACACACTTTATTCCGTATACAATAATTGCTCATTAATGTCATATCGTCATGCTACGCTAGTACTATTGTGGTGGGTTTTAGCGTTGTAATTTTGCTGTTTACCGCTGGATAAAATAGTTTTCCTTGTCTACCGTCCAAATATCATGACGGCGCCACACTTAGCAAAAATATTTCAACACTTGTTTGAACTCATGTATGGCACGGGTATTTGCGTATTTGTGCAAAGTTTGTTTAAATGTTTGCGTATTTGCCATTCGGTATCGGTTTTTCGACCACACATCAAAGCGTTCAAAGTTATCGAGTTTCTTGAAAGAGAACCGATTACTTATATGGAAATCAAAAAGTAAAAGCTATAAAAATTGAAATTTGGTCAGTGTCTGTAACTGTGTTCAAATTCTGAGGTTCAAATGTGTGTCAAAGTCTTTGTTCAAATATTTGTCTGTGTGTGGCGCAGGCATCAGAACAACAAATGGCTTCCTCCCAACTTGAAATTGGCATAATGTACAATTGCCATAAAAAAAAATGGGTTCCATCTTATATCACAAAATACGAATAAAAAATTAATACTAATGCTAAAAATTATTTAGTACTAATGCTAAAAATTATTTAGTACTAATGCTAAAAATGTTATAAATTTAGCAAAGTGTACGGGACGCGATAATTGACGTTCGCATTTGACATAAGCAAAGTCATCATCGCCGCTTGGTTTGGATTTTGCTTGCAACGTTACTATTGGTGTTATTTCGGTAGCTTTCATCTAAATCCTTTTCACAGAATGGTAAGTACACGTGTTTTTACAATTTCCAATTCTTCTTTTGTTATGTTTGATAACATTTTTAGTGTTAATTCCTATAAAAAGTGCATTGTCATTGTGGCATCAAAAATTGTTAATATCATGAAGTATTAAACAGTAAGCCGTTTATACTAGAATAAACGTTATTTTATGATAATACACGCAACTTATAGCGTAATTAATAACTGAAAATTTAATTTGTAAGTAATAAATTTGTGTGTAACCTCGAAACTGTAATGTAGCGGCTACATTTGCTCGTTTCAGTTCAGAAACCAGTATGACAGTGATGTCACAGTATGGAGCCCTCAGGGGAGACTTCACCAGGTTGAATACGCCATGGAGGCAGTCAAACTTGGCTCGGCAACAATTGGCTTGAAGAACAAAGAGTATGCTGTACTTATTGCTCTGAAAAGGGCAGTGAGTGAGTTATCAGCTTACCAGAAAAAGATCATACCTATCGATGATCATATTGGCATCTCTATATCTGGACTTACTGCTGATGCAAGGATGTTGAGGTGATTATTTATTTTCAAGACTAGAAGGGTTGCTGTGTGCTCTTGGGGAGACTTACATTCAGCAATGATCAGTAACACACTGATTGATTAAACATTCATATTTATCTTGTACTATGCCATGCATATTGTGGAGCGCTATGTAAACAATTAAAGTTATGCAACAACCAATTATGATGGATTTGTTCCTCTTAAGAAGTTACAGTAAATATATTATATACACTGCATTTGTCTGCCTGTCTAAATGTCATAAACACAAAAAATACCTAACCAATTTTGTTTTTATGGAAATAGTTTGAGACCCTGGGTAGGATATAAGCTAATTTCTTTCCTAGGAAAAAATAAGGGACTTTATTCCAGAAAACTCATTCACGGGGGCAAAGCCGTGACCAAAATGTCTTTATAAGCCAATAGTTTGTTACACAGACATAACTGGGGTTTTCCTTATTAACCACATATAATTTTTATATGTCCCATGTACTATAAAAAATAACATCTATTAAAATTAACCTATATTTTTGGATTTTATGGTCACAGGGGAGACTGAGGTGTTGTTCATCTGTAAAGTCAAAGTTACAATATCTACCTACATTTTGCAATTATACAACTTTTAAAATTTTGGCTGTTGGTGGTCCGATCTACTCAGAATGAGCTCACAGTGTCTTGAAGTCTGGAAGCCGGTCTCTTGGGTTCCGATTTAAAACCGATAAAATCCGAAAAATAGTTTAATTTTAATGTCTAACATTCGTATAAACATAAGAAATCATTATAATAACATTTATGTTGTTGATTCTCTTTTCAGTCGTTTCATGCGTACGGAATGTTTAAATCACCGTTACGCTCACGACGCACCAATGCCTGTCGGACGTCTCATCGCTCTTGTGGGCAACAAAATGCAGATCTGCACTCAAAGATACGACAAACGTCCGCTCGGTGTTGGGCTCCTGGTAGCGGGATATGATGTAAGTTAATTATTGTGTATTTTGACGCAAGAGCGTCGCTAGCCGATGGCCCAGGTTGGGACAAGTTGATATGGAGAATGAGAAAAGTATGAAATGTAGGTAAAATCAAGAGAACATATTCCTTCCCCACTCTCCCTCTCCCGCTTTAACAATAACATAGAGCAGAGCGTAATTGAGGATATGGAATATTAGGATTGGAATTGGTGAATTCATTAGAGTTTTAGAAATTGAGAATCTCGTGATTATTTTTTACATCTGCAGATGCTGTTGTGGATGTAGACTTATTGAGGTTCACATTGCAGATGTGTAATTTTTTTTAAGAGTTAGATATTTTTTCGTAAAAAAGAAATCATCTCAATGTTTTTTTATTTATCACCAATATTTGAAAGCTTTTTACAGAGAGTAATACGAATCTGAATAAAATTGACTATGTGAGATATGATTCTCAAAACAAAAAACTTATTGCAGATTCAGTTGCATATATCCATAACATTCCTATATCTAACTTACTGGTTTTCATGTTGAGTACAGTATTCGTAATATTGAATAATAGGAGATATT
>NC_051121.1:12672677-12690338 GCF_014839805.1 Manduca sexta | reverse complement strand
TTGCCAAAAGATGTGCAAGATGTGCCATACGAAGACATCATAAAGCTTCTGGATGACCACTTCACGCCAAAACGCTTAGGATTCGGGGAAAGAAGTACGTTCTACAACGCAACGCAAAATCCCGACGAATCCTTTTCACAATGGGCAGCAAGACTGCGGGGGTTGACAGCTTATTGCAACTTTTCGAACGTGGAAGAGGCGCTTCGCGACAAATTTGTGATGGGCCTGCTGCCGGGGCGCGAGCGCGAGAAATTATTCGCCCAGGATTTGACTGACTTGACGCTGGCAAAAGCCGTTAAGTTAGCAGAAGCAATTAGATGTGCACGCACCACTGCATCGACATCGACATCGACATCGCGGACGCCTGCGCTTTGCGTAGGCAATGAGAACAGCTGTTTAAAATCAACAACAATGCTGCAAATGCGGGTCAAGTGATGAAAAAGTGTTTAGTGTGTGGGCGTTTTAATCACCCATCGTCTAAGTGTCGGTTTGCCAATTATACATGCAAAAAATGCAACAAAAAGGGTCATTTACAAAAAATGTGCGGCAAAGTGAATTTCGTGAGCATTGAGAGTGTGGATGAGAACGGTGACGACGGTGAGATATTTAATATTCAGTCAAAATACGGTGAGCCTATGGTTGAGTCGGTGAAGGTTAGTGGGATTCCATTAAATTTTAAAATTGACAGTGGGTCAGCGGTGTCGGTAATCGCAGACAATATTTATAACACCTATTTTAAAAATACACCTCTTTTACGCACCGGGAAAAAACTATGTACGTATGTCGGTAACCAAATGAACTGCGCAGGCTATATACGAGTTCCAGTAACTTATTTAGGGCAAACATACAATCTTAATATTTATGTCATATGCGGCGGCGGTCCGCCCTTACTCGGGCGCGATTTCATATCGAGTTTTAAGTTAAGTTTCGCCCAGTGTAATTTTTTAAATTGTTCTGAGAAAATTATGCGTAGTTTACAATCGCTTTATCCAGAGGTATTTTCAAATGAATTAGGCACATTTAAAAAGTGTAAAATTAAGTTACAATTAAAGCCTGGTTCGCAGCCTATTTTTTTTAAGGCACGCCCTGTCGCATTCGCATTGAAGGACAAAATTGACACGGAACTAGATCGGTTAACAGAATTAGGTATTTTAAAACCGGTTGAACACTCTGATTACGCATCCCCTATAGTGCCCGTGTTGAAACGGAACGGTGCAATCAGAATATGTGCGGATTATTCGGTGTCTATTAATAAACAGTTAATAATCGAACAATATCCTCTACCGTCTATACAAGAATTGTTTACGAAGTTGTATGGCGGTCAACAATTCTCAAAAATAGACTTGTCAATGGCTTATAACCAATTTGTCCTAGACGATGATTCACAGCATATTACTTGCATTAATACGCATCGCGGGTTATATAAATATACACGTATGGTGTTCGGGATGTCAAGTGCGCCATCTATATTTCAGCGTGCTATGGATTGCTTGCTGTCAGGAATGGAAGGCGTATTATGTTTGTTAGACGATATACTTATTACTGGGGTCGATTACAAACAACATGTGGAAAGATTACAGGCCGTTTTTTGTAGGCTGAGAGATGCCGGGTTAGTAGTACAAAAAGATAAATGTGAATTTTTTAAGGAGCAAATTAATTACTTAGGGTACACGATTGACAAAGCCGGATTAAAAAAGTCAGAAGAGAAAGTTAAGGCTATGTTACAAGCTCCAGTACCTAACAATGTGATGAAGTTACAGTCGTTCTTAGGATTGGTAAATTATTATAGAAATTTCATACCGAATGCATCTAGCATACTTAGTCCCTTGTATGATTTGTTGAAAAAGGGGGTAAAATGGACATGGTCACAAATCCACGATAATTCTTTTAATACAATAAAAAAGTATTTAGCATCTGAACAGGTTCTGGCACATTTCAACCCGAAAAATAATGTAATATTAACGGTCGATGCCTCGCCGAATGGATTGGGAGCCATACTGTCGCAGTTAGATACCAACGGGGTTGAACGTCCAATCTCTTTTGCGTCGCGTACATTAAATTCTGCTGAAAAAAAATACTCTCAAATCCAGAAAGAGGCCACCGCTATTATTTTTGGAGTAAGGCGTTTCCACCAATACCTGTACGGTAGATCTGAACCTTTTATATTACGTACTGACCATAAGCCTTTAATTTCAATTTTTGGGCCTTATAAAGGTATTCCGGAAGTGTCTGCGAACAGATTACAGCGTTATGCTTTGTTCCTGAGTGGCTACAATTATCGAATAGAATATGTAAGTAGTAATAATAATTGTGCCGACTTCTTATCACGTGCTAGCCTGCCAAACGCCGAGACAGGGGGAGGAGCTTTATCGGTATCGAGAAAAACGGATGATTGTAATCTAAGCGTTGGGACATTTGCGCGACTGTCGGACCCGGCGTCATACATACATTTTGTGTTAGACGGAAGTTTCCCTATCACGCGAAACGATTTGCGCATAGCCACAGATAGTGACGAAACATTAGCCCAAGTAAAAAATTACGTTATGCAGGGTTGGCCTAAAAAAATATCAGAAACGAACCTGCGCTCGTACTATTTGTGTAGAACACAGTTAGCTTATGAAGATGGCTGTTTAATGCGAGGCCATAAAATAGTATTGCCGGAGAAGTTGCGTTCTAAAATTCTATCGGAACTACATAAGTCGCATTTAGGGATAGTCAAAACAAAAGCGGAGGCAAGATCCCGTTTTTGGTTTCCTGGTATAGACGCGTCGATAGAGGGTATGATTGGTTCATGCTTGATATGTACGCAGTTGCGATCGTCTCCACCCCAAGCACCTATGTCCCCGTGGAAATATCCACCGCAACCATTTTATAGAATTCATCTGGATTTTTTGGGTCCATTGCACGGATCTATGTATTTAGTCATAGTAGACGCCTACACGAAATGGGTTGAAGTTTTAATACGCCTGCAACCTCTAACGCCGTAGTAGAAAAACTATACGAATATGTATCTCGGTTTGGGTTACCGCACACCATTGTTACCGACAACGCGACCACATTTACTTCCGATAGTTTTAAAACTTTTTGCACACAAAACGGGGTTATACATCTAACGTCACCGGCCTACCATCCAGCGAGTAATGGTCAGGCAGAGAGTTACGTGAAAATAGTGAAGAAAGGTATAAAATCATGTATATTGTCATGTGAAAACGTAACAGAGAGTAAATTGAAATTATTTCAGTATTTATATGATTATAGAAACTCCATTCACAGTACCACTTTAATATCACCGGCTCAATTGGTATATGGTCGCACGTTGAGATCTCGTTTAGATTTATTAAATAAACCACCGATTTCATCCACAAACTTAAATGCAACCGTGCAAAATAAACAGTGTTCACAGATTAAGCATCACGGCGGTAAAAATAAAAAAACATTTAAAATTGATGAACAAGTATTGTTCAAGATGTTCTTAAATAATACTAAATATATTTGGAGACGTGGTACAATAATACAACATATTGGCAAGGTTATGTACCTGGTAAAAGATATATTAAGTAAAAAAAATGTAAAAAAACATAAAAATCAGTTGATGTGTTATCGGGGAATCCGCAGCAATAACCAAGACAATTGGGACTGTGACATTGAGTTACCAGATATAATGAGCACCGACGTATCGCCGAGCGATGTATCCCATGCTGCTGGTGTGGAGAGCGAACCCGACCAGATGGTTGCCGCCAGCAATCAGGATGGGGGGGAAGGGGATCCGTCAGGATCACCCTCACATGATGCATCAGCGGTAGGGGGCTCATTAGGTTCGGCGGTGGTAGAACGTGGTAACCCAAGTTCGAGGTTATTGCTACGAAGTCTACCAAAATTGGATTATCGCAGTTTCTTTTAAATGTTCCAATATTTAATTGTGTGATTTTGTTATATTTCGTATTAAGTACTTCACTAGGGGGAGGAAATGTTATGTATGTATACGTGCGTAGGCTATAGGTACATGCGTTCACGCTGCGCTGTGACGCAGCGCCAATAAATCAGTGTGCTAGTAACCGGCCTTTGATTCACACCTGTCCGAGACGCAACAGTTTATCGCTCAGAAAATCCAAGAGCATTGAAAAGCAAATCTAAAGCTGGTTTGCCCGTGATTTGGAAGTCGAATCGTAAAGCTTGGGTGACGGCCTCCCTTTTTGAAGACTGGTTTGGCCATCACTTCATACCTGAAGTCGAACGTTATTGCCAGTCTAAACAAATCCCGTTTAAAGTGATGCTATTAATCGACAACGCGCCTGGTCATCCTCCTGCTACTTTAACTAGTTTCGACCCACGTGTGAAAGTTGATTTTTTGCCCCCAAATACAACTAGCTTGCTTCAACCGATGGACCAGGGAGTTATCAAAACATTCAAAGCTTATTACACGAGACGATCGTTTGCACATCTGCATAAAGCTTTGAGACAAAATAACGAGCTCTCTGTTAAAGAATTTTGGAAACAATTCAACGTTTTAGAAGCAGTGAGAATCATTGGAGAATCTTGGGATGAAATTTCACAAAAAACCTTTAAATGGCGTCTGGAAAAAACTCTGTCCATTTTTTTTCTCCACTGAGACTCAGGCGGAATCAGTGCCAGGGCCTGATGAAATTTGCAATGTGATCGAAAACGTTGTTGAACTTGGTAGACAAATAAATTTAGAAGTGGATAGTGATGATGTTCGAGAGCTGTTAGATTCACACAATGAGGAGCTTACAATTGATGAGCTCATAACAATGCGTCAACAAGAGGAAGAAATTGATAATCATGATTCTTTGGATCCAGTTCAATTAGAAGATCAAATGACAGTTGGAAACTTGACAGAAGCCCTCAGTTCGATTGAAAAAGGGTTAACAATTTTGGAAAGCATAGACTCCAATGAAGAGCGCATTTTTGTTACAAAAAATGGAATAAAAAAATTACTAGGATGCTACGAGGAGATATTACGGGAGAAGAGAAAATCATTGACTCGTCAGACGACTTTGTTACAATTTATGAAACCTTCTACATCAAAATAAATTTGGATTGTGTTTATACACTTTATTAATATAGTTTGTCATATTATCTAGAATTAGATACTAATTATTTCTTAAATTAGTGTTTTATTTAGTATCCAGTCCCAAATAAACATACTTTGTATGTCTTTATATGCAAAATTGTACCCCGACTTACGCGCATTCGACTTACGCGGATAGCGCTCAGTCCCACCTAACGCGTAAGTCCGGGGTATTACTGTATAACTATTATTTCATAACTGTAAATATTTATTAGTTACAAAATAACAAATATTTTTGCTGATTTTGCAATCTACGGTCTTATTGCATTGTGTTTTAATCTGTGGAATATTAGAATTTTTGACAATTGATGGACATTGACAAGTTGACTGGCGAAAATCACAACAAATTGGAATTGAAATATACAAGTAAAATTTATTTATTGTATTGGTAAGTTTATTAATAAAATGTTATTTATTCGCTTTAAACAAATATCTTTTCAATTGCAAAGGCAGTTATTGTAAAACAAAAAGCAAATTCATTGGTTTGATCTATTAAAGAAATCATTAGTTTTTCCCATCGATATATACAATGGTTTTGCCGGTAAAATTTATTGAATCCTTGTGTGAATTTTATTATTTTTTTCATCCCAGTAAGATTAAGAACCTATTTATTTATGTATTTTGTGTTATCTTTTATTTATTGTAAATAAACAATTAACATTTTTCTTATGAGTCCACCTAACAGTTTCAAGGAGAGTACGACGACGTGTGCGCCCAGCGGCACAGGCGGACCTCTAAGCGGGTCCTTCGCATTGACTGAACTGAAAAAAAAAGAAGTACTGGAGGGGATTCTGAGAGAGTTAAAAGAAATGAATAAAAAATTTAAAAAACGAATATAAAGATGATTGTAATTGAATTGTATGTTTTATTTTCCGATAACATATGTTTGGTAGTTAATCTTCCATGCGTGATGCAGTGTTAGTTATGGCAGCTCTAGCGAGTTGGTAGTTGTTTACTTATTTGATTCTGAAACAAGAAAACATATTATGTTTAAAGTCTAATAAATTCAAAGTCGTAGGCACTTTGTACAAAGGATGGCATAAAATTCATAAGTTTTCTAATGGTTATATGGGTGCAGTCAATGCACCCACATACATATGCCTGGAATTCCATATTTATGAAAAAAAATAGAAATTATTAATGGCTTGTTTAACCTAAGTAAATAAAGTGTTTAAATTTATTTTAAATTAAAGGCTAATGCTATATGGATGATACTTAGGTACTTTCTAAGAATGAATAATATCTATTAACTCACTGTTCTTTTATAAGAGTCCTTTCTTGTCGGATTTGTGGAAATTTTATAAATTTAGTCAATATATGAGGCTGACACAGACACTTGCCTGAGGCACTCAGAGACTGTTTGCTGGGCCACGGACCCATCTATACTTAGTTCCACAGCTCCCTTACAACTGGCATAAAAATGTAGCGCAGTCAAAATATAAAATTAGACAAATATTATATACAGTACAATGCATCAAAAAACAAAAACAAGATCATTTAGACGTTAAGAATACTAATATACCAGCTAGGTTCTTGAGAAAGGTAGAAAGTAATATTTCTTCTATAGCTTACCTTAGTGGTAGTATCAATTCCCCGTATACGCTCTTTGGAGGAATTAGTGGAACTATATCCTCGCAGATGGTTTCAAAAAGGGGTGGCAAAGTCCTATAAGTTCTTACAAATTCCATGTTACGAAGGTTTAACGCAGTTAGAGACGCTCCTAACATCGCTCAGCACTTTCCTCTCGCAACAATTCTTCAAACAGGAGTTATTGAGCAATTTTAAAACCTCTGAAGTACCAAACGAAATCAAACGAAATGCTTAGAGCTTTCGTAAAATTGACGCTAAGATCCGAACGAAGAAACGATGTATTTTATGTTAAATGTGTTTTCATCTGAGGTTTTCATAGTGCGGTTGACGAAAGCAAAAATGTCATAAGTGTCAAAATCCGATTACGGATCCGTCGTCGAATCCGTCATCGGATCCGTAACACTTCGTAGTAACAAAATGTACGATCCGTCATCCGAAACTACGGATTTCGTTTTTCGAAGTAGACTCTCAGGTTGCAGAGAAAATAAAAACAAATGCATTTAGTGCAGTTTTTCTTACGAAAGAATTCAGTCAATCAGACTGGCACTTGGATTCCGGCGTAAGCACACATATAGTTTCGAACGTGAACTTATTATCCAACGTTTGTAATCAACCCAAAACTAAGCAATCATTGTTGCGAATCAAACTGTTGTGTCCGTCTCATGCTCTGGGGACCTGCAGATTACGACACGTGTTGGAGACAACGAATTTACTATTGATGTAAACAATGTATTGTGTGTACCTAACCTTGCAACATACGCAAACTGAAGCCAATTCCGTTCATGCTTTAATGAAAGAAATGCAAAAAATTTGCTTATTAGTTACATGGGCAAAAGTCGACCCTCCAAATTACAATGTCATTGATATAAGTATTACAGATTTTTACATACATACATAGTATTACTCCTCTAGCCCATAGGGATAGGCAGAGACTATGGAATGACAGATTTTAACAATTGTAAAATTTAACTAGACAGTAAAAATTGGGCTAAAAATACTATATACTAAAAAATATCATGGACCAAAATTAGTAAACTTCAGGTAATGTCAAATGAACCCTATATATTGAACTATCGTTATTACTTTAAATAAGAAAATATTATGAGCTTGACAACTGAAGAAGGTTACTTATCAAAAACGTAATTTATTATTTATTAGATCCAGAAGTTTTAGATCCATGTTACACTATAACAAGTCCACGCGTGGACGGTGAGCTGACCGCTCAGTGACAACTCGCTGTTCGCACGAATCACATAAGTTAAAAGCGGTCTTCCAGGTCTTACTTCCTCGATGACAGGGATATCATAACGGCGCCAATATGGTTGGCATTAACAAAGGTGTCTTAACAAGAATACTCAATATAAATCCAAGAGCATTCTTCGCGCCATGCGAATGCCACAGTTGGAATTTACTTTTGGTAGATGCAGCTAATTCTTCAACGACAACCAAAACATTTTTCGGCTTTATCAACTTAACTTTATTACAGAAAATTTAAAAAACACCTCACGTAATTTATAGACGCTGGCTAGTGAATACAATATTCACTCTTTTTTTTCTATTTCTAACTTCTTTTATTTTCATCTTCATAAAGCGCGACAGCGATGAAAACCAATTCACAGTTTGTACAGTTTGACATAACCCACCATACGTGTAGACCCGGTGCCAATCGCTGAAAGGCTACTCTGAAATTCGTAGACCCCGCGATTTCCACTCGTTGACTACGCGAGGTCCATAGCTTGACAACGCGGCGTCCCCCGTGTACCATCTGCCGAGGAGTGGATGTCGAGCGATGAGGCGGTACTGGTTCGGTGCCGGGTGCCTCTGATGAGCTGTGACCCGTTATCTGAAATTTACACAACCCGCTGCTGTGCTGATGACGCTTGCCGTGCCCAGCTGTTATCGACTCACCAAGCTCATTGTGCAGGTATATTCAACCAACTGTTTCAAACGGAAAAATGTTAGAATTTATTTAAAATCACTCTGAAGTAGGTGCCCGTTTATTGAATTTGAAAATAAATTAAATACTTGAAAATTATAGTAATTTTCAAGTCTGAATCAGAATGCGAATACTATCAACCAGCTCCGGCTTTTGAACCCAAAAAGAAATACAGGGTGGGCCATGAATTAGTTTATATTCAAATCTTATTTCGCGCGCAAACACAAGCGGTGCGGTGCGCGGGAAATGGTCCAACCACGAGCTCGTTTCTCGGAAATTTAGTCGCAATGGATCATTTCACGGGACCACAACGCGTCTTTTGCGTAAAAAAAACAATTTTATTTAAACAATAGTTCAACCATTATTGTGAGACACATGTTTCGTGTTGAGTACGATTTATATGACTTAAACGAGTATCCAAGTGCAGTTTTAATAAAGAAATGGGTAAAGAAGTTCGAGGAGACGGGATCGACACTAAATGTAAAACAAACTGGCGGCCCGCGGATTTCACGGAGTGAAGAGAATTTGCAGAATGTTTCCGCTTCAGTTCGAAGCAATTCAAATCTATCGACGCGCAAACGCTCGGCTGAATTAGGAATATCACGCACATCTTTACGCCGTATTTTAAAATTTGATTTAAAATTACACCCATATAAGATACAGTTAGTGCTGGAATTAAACGATTTAAATTTACGCATGTCGTATGCCGAAACAATGTTGAATCGCTTCAGCAGCTTTGATAACATCTTGTTTTCTGACGAAGCTCATTTCCACCTCAACGGGCACGTTAATAAACAAAACTGCAGATATTGGAGTAGCGAAAACCCTAAATCTAAACATGAAAGGCCCCTTCATTCACCAAAAGTAACTGTGTGGGCCGCAATTTCAGCTAGAGGAATCATTGGGCCCTTTTTCTTTGAGGATTATCGAAGTCGCACAGTCACTGTTAATTCTACCGAGTATGTGAGAATGTTACGAGAGTTTCTAGCACCACGACTCCAGGAATTTGTTAACTACAAACAGAATACGTGGTTGCAACAAGATGGAGCTACTTGCCACAGCTCTAACGAGTCCCTACCAGTAGTTAAGGAAATGTTCCCGGAAAAGCTAATTTAGGACGTGATCTTGTCTGCCTTAGCAGCCAAAACGTCTGTCTAAGAGAGGTTACATCTCGTGGCCACCCAGGAGTCCTGATTTATCACCAGCGGATTTCTTCTTATGGGGATATTTGAAGAATCATGTCTACAACCATAAGCCAAAGACACTGTCACAATTAAAAGCAAAGATTAGAGAAGAGATGTCTGCCATCTCACAGTCACTTTGCCGAAGAGTCTTTGAAAATTTCCGTTCTCGTTTAGAAGAATGCCAGCGTCGAGACGGCGGTCATTTAGATGACATTATTTTAAAAATATAAATTCCCACAAATTGGCTTTTTCGTTAATACATATTATTCTAAATAAGTCATGTAGTTTTTTTATATTTATTTTTCAAATTTAAACTATTTCATGGCCCACCCTGTACAACCGCATCGTGTCGGCTGACACCGTCGGGAAGCGCAAGTCAGTTTCATCGACGAATTCAACACGTACGAGGTGAGAAATTAAAACATTTTATGGACTTCGAAGGAAGAATGTTCTTTATCTCTTATTAATAAGTAATATATATCGAAATTTGTATTCAGTGTTCGCAACGACGTATATGTCTGAGGTAATAGACATTGTTTCAAATCATATATTCTGTTTATAATATGATAATGGAACACCTCAACAACAGAAACGTAAATGTATCGCAATATTGGTTTGGATGGCAATCATTAATTTGTTTCTATATAATTTGTTACTATTCCTGTCAGACCATATATATTATTCTACCAATTGCAAAAAGGTTTTAAGAGAAATTTCTGTGTTGATAAGTTGTAATTCATCATACATGTTTTATGAATTGTTTCAGTAAAAAATCAAAGAATGATATTGATATATTTGGTATAAGTTGCAACTACGCAACTGACACACAGCAAACTGAGAGTGTTAGTCGGTTATCGTCATATATTGTGAACCGAGTGGGCAACGGCAGCGAGTAACGAACAACGAGCACCAGCGGTGAATACTACATCGACTGCAAGGTGTACCAGACGAGCAACGCGCACGACACCGAACCATTGGACATGTGGAAGAAGGCGCTCGTTCGTATCAAGTTCCAAACCGACTCCGATTCCCTTCAGTGGCAAAAATTTCAAGAGTTCGTGCGTTTGTCTGATTCGTTGTTCGAAGAACAACCCAAAATATATAAAAATCCTAAATAAAATGTAACGTCACAGTCGTTTTACTGAACCAAAGCTTTTAGATTCGTAATACGAACAATACACGTGCCATTTCATATAAGATTGAGCAATAACTTGCTCAATTCATATAAAACACATTACAAACCTATTTGATAAATGATTCAACCATGATTACTTGAGTCAGTTGTCCGATTATAACATTGAGGTAAAAATGAATTAAAATAATAAAAATTCGCAGATTTTATCGCAATTTTTATATATTATAATTTTCTCCCGACGTTCAGTCATAGAGAAAACAAAGCGAAACACGTTATCAGCACCATTTAAAGAAGGCGACAAAATCGATGGCTCCTACGCATAAAGTCGTAACATATTTTTTGAGCAGAATTATATTTTTGTGCCATTAGAACCCCATTAAACTAAATTATATGTTCCTGAATTCAGAACATTAATATTTACTATAAATAATGAGTTTTCGAATGGATAATAGTCTTATCATTTGAACTCTCCTGCGCATAAGGTTGCATTATTAGTTCAGACGATGCGCGCCGATCTATTGGACTGCGTTCTGGCCAATCAGTGCATATTACCGACGTCGTATGACATGAAGTAACAAGAACGAGGAACCAGTTTTAAATGTTAAAAAGAATATAGATTCTGCATTATTTCGGTTAATTTTAATAACTAAGACGTATAAGCTAATGAAATGAGTAACGTACGGTCTTCAAAGATTTTAAAATTAGTGTTAAATAAACCCAACCCAAATAGCGAAGTAATAACGGCCGATGAAAATCTTGCAAATGGTAAGTTTTATTGTATTTTATGTTTATTTACTTGTTTATGAATGCAATACAGTCGTACAATAAATTATATTACTATATATTCATGTTTTATTCACCTCGGCAAGAAAAGATATGGTTCCGGCACACAACGTCAGAACATCTATGATACGACTTTATACGCCGTTATCAATCACTATCAGTGATTTGTTACGACTTTATACTTCGCAACAATTTTATTTTAGGGGTCTTAACTTATTACTTACGATATGCGTGGTTTAAATATAAAGTTAAATAAACTTATAAAGATGGATCATACACATACGACTTTATGCTTTGATATAAAATAAAGATACAATTATTTGCATTTCAATAATAGGTGAAATATCATTAAAATTTAAAATGTAAGTCTATATTATATGCGTAAGCGTATTTTTGCGCAAAATTATAGTGCGTTATGAATTTCATTAATAGATATTTTTTTTCATAATCACCTGTACCCCTTGAAGCTGAACATCATTGGGAGTTATACAAGACAATGTTCGGTGAATCTTTTAATAATAGTAGCAGAAGTGTTGATAGTACTTACATAGCAAGTATTGACGAGGTAACATCTAGTCTATCCATCATCCATCCATCAATTTTACCCCCACCTTCATCTTTAACGCCAAATGAAAACAAAGCAAATCCATATCCTGAAGAATTTACACAAGAATCAGCTGATATTATAGAACCTTTTTTGGACCTAACACTAATGTCCTTCCCAAATAACGATTTTTTCGAAGATGATGTGGCCATTTCAACTCGGTTATTTAAAAAAATATCTATTTGTGATGTAGATAATTGTTCTTCTATCAGTGTTAGTAGAGCTGATACACCACAGCATAGTAACTCTTCGCGTCAGGATTCTTCTGTTTGTTCGTCTAATGAAAGTACACCATCAAGTAGAATTGGAAGAAAACGTCAGCGTCGCCGTTATGAGTGGAAGGACATAAAGAAAATGTTTAAAAATTTAGGAAAAGCGTATTTGAGTAGAAATGGAGTTCAAAGAGAAGGGAAGATTTTAAAACCACCATGTTCAATTACTTGTCGTCTTAAATGTTTTCAAAAGTTTAATGCACAAGAAGGGAGCGTATATTTACTTCTTTCTGGCAAATTGCAGATCACTGTAGACAGTGGCATTACATAGTCAATCATACCGAAGTAGGCGACACTAAGTATCCATCTACTTCAAATGCCGTATCTAGACGTAAAAATCAATTAAGTATTATTTACCTCTTATGGAATCCAACTCTGGTATACCTAATAAAGTGTGTGTCTGCAAAACGATGTTCTTAAACACACTCTCTGTAGGAGAGAGAACAGTTCAAACAGCATTGGTAAAATGGCGGAGTCAGGCGGTGGGTCTATTTCTCCTGTCGGCGTGGTGGTACCAGAACTATTGTCATAGACGATGAAATAAAACAGGGGTTTTAAATCATCAAACGTTCAAAACGTTCCAGCCAATTGAATCTCATTATGTGCGTAAAGATTCTTCTAAAATTTACTTAGACAGCGATCTTACATTTACAAAAATGTTTTCTTTTATACAATGAATGGTGTGCTTCTGAAAATATAACTAAAAAGCAACGACGGTTAGACAATATCGTGACATTACAAATCAAAACTTGAATATATCATTCCATAAACCAAAAAAGACATATGTAACGAATACCACATATATAATACAAACAAAAACACAATGACTCAAGAAGAAAAACAAGAACACCACATAAGAAATAAGACAAAAGCTAGAGAAATAAAGGCAATTGATAAAGACGAAGCTTTAGACAGTAAAGGAAAAATAGTTAGTGCATGTTTTGATTTTCAAAAAATTCTAAACTGTCCTCATGGTAATGTCGGTTTATTTTACTATAAAAGAAAATTATCGATTTACAATTTTACTATATTTGATCTCGCTAGTCAAGAAGGTTATTGTTACATGTGGCCTGAAATAAATGGCAAACATGGAGTATGGGAAGTAGCAAGGTTGTTTGTCTTAATTTATTGAAACCAAAGTTAGTGATGGTGCAAAAGAATTTCGGTTTTGGTCCAATAACTGTGCCGGCCAAAATAGAAACCGAATTGTGTTTGCTTTTTATATTTACTTACATATTTTACAAATCCTCGATTAAAAATTATAATTATATATTTGATTTTGGGTGATTTACATTTAATTTGAAGTGTTATAATATTTTATTTCATTTAAGTAGATTATAATTATTATTAAAATATTATGTATCAGTTACATAGTTTAAGTAGTAAGTCACACAACACAGATTTTATTTTCGTTTCATTTGATTTTTCATCTAAAATAAAGTATGCTATGTTTGCTTTTAAAATACTCACTAATGAATTTTAATTAAATGCTTCAGAAATATTAATTGTGTTTTTTTTTTTAAATAAAAGTTTATTAAAATGTTAATAGTGATATAAGAAGACTGAATTGTTTATTATCTATAATTAAACTTATTTGAATGAATTTGAGCTTAAATTTTTATTGTTTTTGTTTATCCAGTACCGATTATACAACCCTAATATACAGAGGTATGACAGTTTACACGCAGCACAAAGTCGTAATTCAAAAATACGATATATTCGTATATCAATCAATCTATATCAATCTGATTGACAGTATAGGGTCGTAACAATAAGATACGACGTTTCTCCGCTAATTACAAAGTCGTAAGTTACAAAAATGAGATACTTTGCATAAATATTAGTTCTTATTACATCCAGCGTCCGGTACTGTGTCCCTAAACTGATTATTTAACGCGTTATGCAAAAACATCGGTTGAAAATGTTGCACAAATTACTTATATCATCAAAACTTACAAACACAGCTCTCCTGAAAAAAAAGCACTCTAAGCCTTACGACCTTATGCGTAGAAGGCATCGAAATCTATAAACAAGTGATTAATACAGTGCGTAGAAAAAAAAATAAAACCTAAATACATAAGCCCTTACACAATTGTTCGCGCATAACGAATAGCAGAAATCGTTGTAAAACACGTAAATGCGAAAACAATTAAACTCCACTTCTGCTTACTAAGGCGCCTTAAAAATGTTTCGGAAACACCATCGCCATCCTATAAGTTTTCATCATATTGCATGAAAACTTATAGGAAATGATGCATATGACTTGGTGGTGAATTTATGTATCCCACACAAACCCTCATCCATGGCCTTAGTGAAATTAATGAATAATCACATAAAAGCTAGATAGAGTCTATTAGCTGAACGATTTAAATTTATTCAACGAATACAGAAATCAAATGAAAGTATTGCAAGTTATGTGGCGAAACTGCTGAAAATAACAGAATTAGCAATGTCCAACTAATATCAAAAACAAAACTAACTGACATCCAGGAAAGAATAGACCTCCAAAAACGGAGATGGAACAACCATATGTTGAGATCCAGGCAAGAAAATTGAAGCCAAATGATTACGCAGTGGTATCCTAAAGATCGTAAAGACGCTGATGACGACAACAATTGCACTGGGAAGATGAGCTTAAACTTACTGGGGGATACAAACGGAGAAATTGCTCAAGACCGCAAACAATAGAAGCTACTGGAAAATGTCTTTGTCAACAGGCACGCCGAGTTGAGAAACATCCTATAATACAACTTCAAAGATCAGATCTCTCACTTAGTTCAAAAGGCTAAATTAATAAATTAAATGTGTATCCTGAAGATATTTTATTGGATTATAAGATCATTATGGCGTTATGATGACAGTCGGGACGATTAAAGAGCTAGTTTTAGAGACAACTGCTTATTATGAACGCGTAGACATGTATTTTCAGCCAATGGCGTGGAAGACAAATTGAATTTGCCGACTTTGATTTCACTGGTTGAAGAAGAGGTGTATGAGTTGATGGTCACGTTAGAGAATAAAATGCAATGCATTGAATACAGCCAAAAAATCAATCTGACAGATTTGATATCTTTAAGAAAGTGACAGGGAGAACAATAAGCGCTAGAGATATCAGAAGTCAATAATAGTTCCTTTAAAGATCTATAAATGGCGATTTTGACTATCCTCCGCGGTCTGCTCGCACCTCCTATTGTATTATTTAGATGAGAATACTTTAAAAAAAAATCAGTTGATAATATAGTGAATAGTTAAAACGCAATAATGAGTACATACGTGGCGCCTCAGCCTCGAATAATAATATTGACGGTACAAAGAGGGTAAGCGATCTCGTGGAAGAACACCGGCTAAATGGAGTGAACAAATCACTAAACCTTTTTGCAACTCAAGCTGCACGATGCAATTCACGCCGCCGATGATACAACCAGATGGAGGGCGCTTATAGACTCAGCCTACTTCGGTCACGATCCTCAGCACTGAGGGATCGACAGAATGGACGTGGCACTGTAATAGGCAAAGCAACAATGCCGCGTTCATATGTATATCATAAAATAATCTTAAAATGTCATATTCATTTTATATATTGATAGTTCTGTGATATTTCGTTGACCAGCGCTTTGTTTAATTAGAAATTAGTAATTACAAATGCATATGTATTATAGTGGAAATAACTACCTGTGATCAGTGTAATGTTTACTGTAGCGACCACGTCGCAGATAATATCACGTAGACTTAGATAAGTGATAAGTCATGTACGCCACGTACTAGATTAGTATATAAGCACCATTTATACATGAAATAAATCAGACCAAAAATCATATCGTGTCTCCTTTCAACTTGCCATAAACTTATGGAAAAGTGGTGACTCCGACGTGCCTTTGAGAAATTCCGCCAAAGCATTGTCGAGGCCACAACGCTTACGCACCCGATCTCGCCGTGCCGAATTTAGAGACTCTCGCACTACAATTTACTTTGGAACAAGAAAATAAAGAACATGGCACAGTCAACTTGCAAGTTAACCAGCAGCCAACAAGAAACTTTGGAGATAGCAGCTAGCATCACCATTTTATCCCGTATTCCGGAGTTTTGGATGGATCAACCCAGATTATGGTTTACGCAACTAGAAGCTATAGTTGCACCATAGAAACAAGGGGACGACTACAAGTACTATACCATTATAGCTAAACTAGCAAAAGAAGAAATATTGCAGGTTAGTGACCCCATTACCTGCCCGCCGTCAACAGAGAAGTATAAGGCTATAAAAGAACGCCTAATCGATTGCTACAAGGAATCAGATCAACGTCAACTTTAAAAAATATTGTCTGAATTGGACCTCGGCGATCAAATGTCATCACATTTTCTACGCAAAATGCGAGTCTTGAGTAAAGGAAAAATCGGCTATGAAACCATCAAACTTCTGTGGTTGAGGCTTTTACCACCATCAGTGACTACAGTCCTAGCGGTGACAGAAGACACAGATATCAACAAGATGAGTTAGATCGCTGACAAGATATTGACAAATTTGAAAATTACGGAGGTGTCAGCTGTTAGCGAAAACGAAACCAAAACAGACAACGGCACAATGCAATGCATATTAGCACAGTTAGTAAAAAAGCAGTTGGAACTAAGTGCAATTCAACGAGATCGCAGAAACTATCGACGTAGCACTCAAAGTTATTATAATCATCAGCATTCCCCATCGACGTTAAGTTCAAGAGCAAACAGTGGGGAAAGAAGACACCTCTGTTTCTACCACGATAAATACAGAAAATATGTAGCAAAATGTGTCAAGCCCTGTGATTGGAAACAGGAAATTAACTGAAGGGATCAGGGAAACTAATTAAAGCACAGATTACGGCGGACCTCTGTGCTATTCGCCTGTCCAACCGCCTTTCAATTACCGACCGTAAAAGTGGTTTAAGATTTTTGATTGACACAGGAGCAAACATTTCAGTTATTGGTGAACCCCAGAGACATTCATTGATACAAAATGAACAATAAACTTTATGCCGCTAATGGTACAAAAATCAAAACTTTTCCACTTATGAAATATTTTGTTAAAAAAAAATAT
>NC_051121.1:12557853-12672177 GCF_014839805.1 Manduca sexta | reverse complement strand
CCACAGTTTACGTACTAAATATTAATATATCTAATTTAACCTAGAATAATTCATGTCGGTGATATATTATTTTAAAAATGTGTAAAGGGCCACCTTTGGAAAGAAGTGAGTGGAAAGGATGTATAAGAAATCGTTCGCTATTAGCATTTTGTCGGGCTATTTTTCGGGTGCTTCCTTACTCTCCCTAAGGCCTGCCGTTTAACAGACCCGGGATAATACGTTAATGTAATTTATATTCGCAATATATTTGCCGGGACTTTCTGCTTTTGGTGTTTTGTTGTTTTAAATTTAGCGTCAGTATTTACTTTTATAGAGGAGTCTAAATAGTAAGGTTACTCAATAGCATACGACGGCAACTTACGGATTTTAATTTCATAATAACACTGTGGAGAAAATATTATTACCAGACGCAGAAATTGAACCCAAGGTAACGTCATCCATTACCATTACAATCAAGCACTAACTAGTACATAAAATATAAAATACACCCAAGATATATTTTATCCGTCGATATAATAAACAATTTAATAAAGGGCTTTCTATACGCATACAACAAAGAACAATTTAAAAGTTCATAACAATTTGCCTTCATAAAGAAAATACCGCAAGCCCTCTCTCGTAATACACACAAGATCCCTCATTTCGAACGAAAGGGATCCTTCGCGTTTCCCTACAAATTGCGACTGGCTGAGTCCTCACAGTGATATTATCAAACTATAAATCAATGTTAACTTGAGTGGTTTAGCGTTACTTGGGTACAATATCTCATAGAAGAATATCATCCTTATTGTATGTTGTAACCATAAACCTCTCAAGTAAGGTAAATCTTTTCAACGTGCCACAAAATAATGCTGTACAAACCGTAT
This sequence comes from Manduca sexta, assembly GCF_014839805.1. Classification (NCBI taxonomy): domain Eukaryota; kingdom Metazoa; phylum Arthropoda; class Insecta; order Lepidoptera; family Sphingidae; genus Manduca; species Manduca sexta. The sequence goes on along the minus strand of NC_051121.1, from coordinate 12,671,311 downwards.
TTTCTTATGCCTCATTTAGACTATCGGCGAATAATTCAGCGAATAACTTGACGAATTTGTACACTGGTACAACTGAATTATGAGTAAGGTACACCCGAATAAGCTGTTAAATTTGTATTCGTGACAATTTGTCTGTAATCGGTAAGTATTTAAATATTAGGTTAGGTATGTAGGTTGCTTTGTTATGTTTTCCTTTATCGTTAAATCGAACGATAATTGAATGAGTAACGGTGAGATGTGTGCCTTAGATTTTGAACCAGACCTTAGTCTCTACAGTCCTGGACATTCCCTACGCTGAGCCATTTACCTCCCATAATTGTATACACAAAAGCTATACGGCATGAGATATGGCCGCCACCGCAGATATCTTCACAATCCGATGCTCTATAATCTATATAAAACCGTACGTGCGAGTAAACCGTACGTGACAGTGAGCCGGTCGATGCGAGGTTTGGGAGTAGTCGTGCTTCAACATCTCAACTAATACGGTATACAATAGCCGGTAAACAACTTGAGCACAACTACCGCGTTGTTGGTAATTGAAGCGACAAAATATTAATAACGGACACCGATTCCTGTCTAGGACGATTCACATGGCTATTGAAATTAAAAACATCCTAATTTCAATAGGGAAGATGTTTGGAAGCGTGCACAAGCCTGGGACGCAGTTCTACGTTTAATTATACCGGAACCCGAAAACCGGCTGCCAGACTTCAAGACACTGTGAGCTCATTCTGCGTAGATTGGACCACCCACAGCTAAATTTTAACAAGTTGTATAATTATAAAATGTAGGATATTGTAACTTTGACTTTGCGGATGAACAACACCTCAGACCCCCCGTGACCGATAAGGCTGCAAAGTCTTAACAGAAAATTAAAATATGTAAACCGCGAGCATGCTCAAGTTGTAATTTACTCATATTTCAACAGTCAGGTCCTTCGTGATAAAGACGAAACTTTCGCTACTAGCGGTTTACAATTCCAAATTCTGAGTCGATACTGAGGATGAATCCAATATCACTTGTCGGATCTGCGACCTCGACGCCGTTGTCGTACAGAAATATTTACGATGTCAAAATGCACGCAAACATATTGGTAATTTTTTTGTGGTGGGTCTCTCGTCTGACTGATCCCAACTAAGTAAATACCACCGCAATGTCTATTTCCACCGACATGCAACATTATATACGCATTATTGTGTACCGGTTTGTACATTGTAGCCAGTGTAGTTACTAGGAATTGTGAAACTAAACACAACACACACTCACGCCTTTTATCAGGCATGCAGAGGCGCAACTGGTGCTCCCAGTTTTCACCGTGCTTATTGCCTCCCATAATAGGGCGCGAGCCTATCGCCATTTCTGGCCCAAATTCCAGTCTCCAAACTGATACTGAGTCGAAAAACCCAATAACAGAACTTAAGATAACATAAACAAATTATACTAACGCCTCCCTAATAATCTGACCATGTCGCCGCACCCTATCATTTGTCAGTATTGCATGCATAAATAAACCTCGCCTCTGAAAATAATTTACTATGTCCAACGCCGGGCCGTATTAGCTGCGCCCAAATGTTGTATGACTTGACGCGTTCTCATGCACCGATACTGTCGGCAACTTCTCTTCACGACCATTAATCACTAGCGCTGGCAGAGAATAATCTACAGATGTGACACGCTTCTGAACGGTACTTCGTTTAGAATTTTAAAATTCTTAGTCTACGTTACTTGTAGGAGCATATAAGTTCAGCACTATATGATAAACTTTTAAAAATAATGGCTGTATATTTTTGCACTTCCTACGAAAGGTGGTGCTCAGTCGATTCCCTATTTCTTTTAGAAGCATTACGTATGATTGGTCATTTAAAAAAACATACAACATAATTTTTACGTCTAACGTAATACAAAGTTCTTCTTTTTAACTAAATTAACTTAGCATATAAAGTTCTCTAAAAAATACGTTAACGAAACTGTAAGTACTGTAACTGATGATGGACGTTGTGGCGGAAAAGTTATCTTTTTTTTTAATTTAAAGTACAGACCCCGCAGTCAACACCGAGGGAAATCTGCGAACGTACTGGTTCCTCCTGGCTTAGCGACTGCGAGGCCCTGGAGGAAGAGAGGAAGAGGAGAAATAGGGAGGAAAGGAGGAAGGAAGAGGAAGTAACAGGATAGGCGGAGTGATTAGAGAGGAAATGTCCACGAGCCTTATAGACTTCTATGTGTAATAGCAACCATGGGGTATGCACACTTCACTGTGTGCCCAAAGCAGCGACAAATGTCCCCGCGTGCGATGTGGAGACCGAACGCACAAGAATTGCCTTAGGGGAGACTGTTACTTATCTAGGTAGCTACGGAATGTAGTAGGTTAGTTAGTCCATGGATGAGGGCGGCCCAGAACCGGTCCCTATAGCGCTCAATGGGGGAGGCCTATATCCAGTAGTGGACGATTCCCGGCTGAAATGATAAACTACGAGACTTTCCCGCCCTCACACCCACCACTACAACTCCTGTAAGCCAGGACCAGCAGTGACACGCATTAAGACACCGAGCAGTGAAGCTCGGCGAGTCTCAGGGAAAACTAATATATCATTATCCCGCAACGAAATTAATCGAATAGAAAGATAGGGAGAAGTTGGAAATGATAAACTGTAAGAACTCCTTTTGAGTGCTATGTGAAACAGACATTATGCCAGATCAACGTAGTGTTGCCTCTGCTTAGTCTACTCTTTGACTCCGGTTGACATCTCGCCCGCCCAACGACGGACCGTTTTAATTTCGGCCCGTTTTTATTCCGGCTATAAATCATATGGAAAATGTCGTTAATGCGTAACATTTGAAGGCGTCGATTGAAGTACGAACGGACGGACGTAAACGAAATTTTAAGAGGAGATGGTTGACTTTTAAAGAGGCTTCGCTTGGGCTACACGAAGAATTCTTGCTTTGAAAACCGACATAATAACTTACATTGCTGCCTTTGGAAATTTGGTTCATATTTTCTCGGACTATATCTAAGCTGTGGAGTAGTTTTCCAGCACACGTGTTCCCCACGTCTTATTACATGGGCTCCTTCAAGCGGAGCGTGAAGAAGCAATTAATTACCGGATACTTTCGTCCCTTGCCGACATTTTCCTTGGACTTCACTTCACATAACATCAGCAATGCAAGGTATATCCTTTTCTGGTTACATTGCTACCATACCATGGATGTCTATAAAACATTTTCGAAAAATTCGTACTGGTCACTCTGAAGTCAAATTGAAGTCCGTTGTCGAGTTTCCACGACATTCTGGAAACATCGAGATCTTTAAACGTTCCATCAAGGATCTTCCCACATTCGGGAAGGCGCTGTTATCAGCGAGTGCCAATATTTGTAATAAAATTAAGTATAATAGTGTCTTTGCTTAAGAATTAGCACACACAAGTTAAACCCGCCATAGAAACTCACGTGAGCGTTGCAAGTTTTTCGTGGCATATACTAACAAATAGTGTCGTTTAATATAACCGAATTCATACTACAAATAATGTTGGAATATTTATGCATATGCCGCTGGCCTTAGAACAAATACACATGATAGTGATTCCGACTTCTGAGTAAATACTATCCGTCACATAATTGTATTAGCCGAGCAAATACAAAAGGCTTATTAATCGAAGATCCGAAATAAATGGTTATAATATGAATACGAAAAAAGCGGCGATAGCCTAGTTGGTTGTGGAACGGACTGCCGAGACGAATATCCACAGGTTCAAATCCCAAGGGCACACACCTCTGAATTTTCTAAAATATTATGTGTGTATTCTTTGTGAATTATCGCTTGCTTTAACGGTAAAGGAAAACATCGTGAGGAAACCTGCATACCTGAGAAAATCTCTATTAGGAATTCGAGGGTGTGTGAAGTCTACCAACCCGCACTAGGCCAGCGTGGTGGACTAAGGCCTATTCCCTCTCAGTAGTAGAGGAGGCCCGTGCCCAACAATGGGACAGTATATAATACAGGGCTGTCAAATAAACACTTGTTAAACAGGCCTTTCGAATAAATACCTAAACAAAAATATCCTTAACTCCAGTAATGTTCGTAACAACAGCCAAAAACCGCAGCATATTTAACTGTCGCGTATGCATTTTAACCTGCATTTAAAATGTGAGTTAATGCGTAAAAGCCCACTGTCCGCCGCGCTAAAGCGAGACGCCATTTTCGCGGGAAACGGAAGTTATAAACCATCCGGGGGGCGTTCGATAAGCCCTAATGTCATGGCTGTACCCGGGCCGGAGTGGGAGCCAAATCCGGGGCGCAGGCCGGGGCCCGAAACTTTGATAATGAAAATGAAATGACTATAGGCGTTCTAAATTAGCTGTGACCTACAAATGTGTTTCTATGAGGCTAGTTGTATATAGGTTGTATAGGTGTGGCAAGCAGATGTACCATGTACTGAAATAGGTACCTCCAACTGAGGCAAATAAAAGTTTACATTTTTGTATATTTACCTGTATTAATAGTGGAGCATAAAATTAAAGCGAATTTGCATCCCCTAACTTAGATATCGCTCCGAATCATAACCTTCAAGGCAGTTACAGACCAACAGCTAAGTTAAACTTAGCTCACACAAATAACCTTAGCTACTGTCCAACGGCTGAGTCGCATCTTCTCTACAAGAGGATACCTCCTACATCTGTAAAATGTCTATAATTAAAAGTATCTCGTGGTAAGTATTTTGCCGGTGGTAGAATATTTGTATCCGTCCGGAGACCGGCCACGCTGAAGTACTTAGGTATAAAATTCTCCACACGTAGGTAAGTGTCGCGTTCAAAATTAGCTAATTTATATCTGATTTCGAACAAGCCGTCATAATAGTGTTGACGAAGGGGTAATCCTCATTTATCAGTCAACATTTTATCTGGTCCCGTCTCGACTAACCGTAAGACGCAGGTCACTTTGTTGTTCCCATATAAAATAGCCTATTTCGATTTCCTAGCACAAAGGCCGGGCACGCATCGTTGATTCCTTTGGTAAGATTTACAGAAGAGATCACTTTCCCTCAGTCGACCCACATGCTCGTTTGCAACCAACTGTTAGCCTATAACTATTTAGCAATTATTAAAAATACATTTTGTGTGAAATTTATAAATATTTTCGGGCAACATTCTAAAGTTTTGTGGTGGGGTATTTGATAAATTACTTACCTACCCTCAATATTATAAAAGGGGCTGCAAACGTGTCCTGGGCGTGCTCGTCATTGTGATTCAATACCTAAGTTACCTAGTGTATTCACAAAGAAATAAAGTGTACAATCAGTGGGAAGTATGTTTTTCTTACACAACATTCACCCACCCTCTTTTATTACACCCTCACTGCAAACTAAATATATTAATATATTTTAGTATTTATATTTATAGTATTATGCATCACATAAATGGCCTTACGTCAGCTATGCAAGCTAAGTTAAACTGCCTTAGCTCTCAGTTTGCCACCAGCTTAATTATAATAGACAAGTCGACTGAACATTGGTCAGCGTATTACCTAATTGTGACGTATAACCTAATTGTGATTGACAATCCGCGTGGAGTCAAAAGGAATTACTTAGTGCTAATGATCAAAGCCTGAAGCGATTTTGAAAATTATAACGTTAACCTTTAGCTTGGTAGCGTAAATTGATTGTTTTATGAAGTTTTGAGTTCAATTTGTCGTAAAACCAGTTTTATAAAAACAAACAATATTTATATTACCCGGCCATTTTAAGTAGATATGATAAAACTACCCCATAGCACATTACAATGAAATTACACTTGAACAGACTGTAGTAAAAATAATAATTAAAAGAGCATTTAAAGTACACAAATTTATTAGCTTTTAAATGTTTGAAACAGTAGGCTAGCTGAAGTTGCGTTTCGAGCATAAACTAAATATTTACAACATTACATATTTGTGTTAGCGTAGTAGGTAAAAACATAATAAAACATACTGTCTTTTAAATTAGCATCATAAGTTTATTAATTATAAAGCGGCAAGACTAGGAATATGGCAGCACCAAACGAATGGTCGGATTGTTAATTGTTATGGCGATAGCTGAGGAGGCGCGTGAGCGGGTGTTAAGAAAATTATTGCCAGTTGTACAGTATTTCTTTACATTATTGATTAAAAGTGTTATTATAATCACAACATTCTATTATTTACAAGAAGGATTTTGCGACACTTTTTTATCAATTGACAGCTAAAGAGAAAGTTTCTCGTGTATAAATATAGTCTCCTATTACGGACCTGATACAACCATGTTTTATACAAATTCCACCGGGCCTGTACACGCGTTTAATATTAGAGAATATTTTACATTCACTGAAGTGCAAAGATTATAATTTATTGACCACATTTCATACGAACCAGCGATCGTGAAAGTAGCTCCTGTTGTTTTGTACGTCATCTTACACAAAGCAAGATATTTTGATAATGACAATAAGTTATTAGACGCTAATGTGTGCGACATAGTTTCTAAGAGATTATGCTTTAACTTCTCACTATTGTGAAGATATTATTGGATATATCTTGAAACTGTTTACTATTATATTAATAAATATCTATAAGTTTAAAAATATGAGGGCTTAAGGATTTTTTATTTTTGATTTCATTTTTCCTAGCTATGTGACGTACGAAAGGAAATAATACTGCAATAAATGTATTGATTAACGTCAAATAAAAGTACCTGGTTAGCTACAGTTTGTGTTAATTTTTGTTTTATACATTTACAAAAGTACATTTTTTCTCAAGCCTAATTATTGGTAATGAATTATTAAGAATATTCTTACTATCATTAATAAAAAATTTAAACAAATTAAAATTTGCTAGCTTACTTTTTGTGATTTGTGATGTATTTTATAGAACCTGATTTGTAACATGTTCTTTCTATTAGCAGAATATAACTTAATAAATTAAATTTGTTAGGTAATTAGGCACGTAATACAAAACAGTTGTATACTTACTTATTTTATACATATTTAGCATATTCTAATAAATTTTACATTGATAAAATTTCTTTTATTACAAATGTCTGTCGATTAGGTCGATTCATAGACCGACTAGCATGTAAGTTGACGGAGAATCTTGAAACTTATAGTAAACATAAAATACTTAAAATACTCACTAGATGGCGATCTATTCATCAGAGTTGCGACGCTGATAAACAAAGTTTGTATTTGATTTACAGTACAATCTTTAGATGGCGCTATATTTATATTTGACAAAATTAAATCTTTATTATTATAAGTGAGTTTTTCGGTAATTCTAATACATAATATATTATATAGTAGATGACTAGGTACTGCCAATGATAATAAATATAATACGAAGGTTATATTATAGATTTGAAATAAAACATACTCAAAAGCGCCATCTAGTAAACTAGTAGTTAACTGCCTAGGAAGGTCGGAATTTAAAACTTCTTTCTAAATAACTATTGATAATCTGAAGATAATCCACAAACACCCAAAAATAAATCGCCTCGCGGTAATGTGCTCAAGTTTGTTTACGGCTGTTAGAACAGTGCATAAAAAACTTATATTATTATCGAATTATCCCTTGTGAAAAAGAAATAATAATTCCATGAGTCTTGCTAAGTCCCATTTAATAATATAATTGCAAAATATTCCATAATCGAATTTCCGAAGACAAAGTTACAATATCATACTCAGAACATTAAAAAAAGAAAACATTATACATGATATATCCACATGCTTGTCATTGTTCTGAGTATCCACACCTAACTCCACACGGTCACTTGTAAGTTTTTTTATTTATTCATACCTATGGATACAATAAGTTCTTCAGCCGCAACTTGTCAGTTGGAAGTTTTCAGTGTTCCTTATTTATAGATTTTCCCTACCAGTTCAGGGGATAAGTGAGTGACGTGTTTTTCTTCATCGGTTTTCAATACACGATCCTAATCAATCTTCGATCCTATATCCGGAATAAACCTATAATTATTATTTGTAAGGATGTAAACAACTTTGTTCTGATTGATCCATGTTCGCGATAGATTGAAAAAGGCCATTGGAATAATTTATTGAAAACGGCGATTAGCGGTTTTTTATGTTTTTATTTTCTTGAAATAATTCATTTCATTTATTTTCATTAATTATTTGTTGAACAACCGATTGAGAGTCATACATAATAATTCCCCTTTACTAAGAATGTTGAAATAAAAAAAAAATGAATATTGTCAGTTATATTATGGACTTTATAAATTAAATACATCAATGGGGTGATAATATTCTGTTATGCAGATGACACTGCTTTTATATTTCACGGAGTTGACTGGGAAAGTGCACGCATCGCGGCTGAAAAAGGCATGAATCTTATATCGAAATGGCTGCAAAATAATCTCCTCACCCTCAACACTAGTAAAACAAAGTACATGTGTTTCCATAAGACAGCCAGAACACAACCTCCACTCCTCTCTCATTGCAAGATTCATACCTGCGACTACTCCTCACCATCCATTTGTAACTGTGTTTCCATGGAGCGAACCAAGACTTTTAAGTACCTAGGTTTGATCCTAGATGAACGTCTGAACTTTGAATGTCACATTTCAGCATTATCGAATAGAGTTCGCAAGGTCATTGGCATTATGAAGTTATTACGTAGATCCGGCGGAGTCGATACCCTAAAACTTATTTATTATTCTCTCTGTCAGTCCCTAATTGCGTATTGCATTGGTGTTTGGGGTGGTGCAGCCAAATCACTCATGCTACTTATTGAAAGAGCACAACGTGCCGTTCTGAAGGTCATGCTGTCCAAACCGTTTAGGTCCCCCCACGGATGCTTTGTATAAAGAATTGAAGCTTCTCAGGGTTCGACAATTATTCATACTTAAAGCTTGTGTATCTGCACACAAAAATATTTATAACTCCCATGATTATAATGTAGTATTGTCGAGGAGAGTTTACAGGTTAGACCTTCCGTCAGTTAAATCCATCTTTGCTAAAAGATTTCCGAATTACTCACATTCGTTTATCTATAACAACGTCTCTAAACACTGTAACATCAAGAACGATTGCCCTATTAAAATAAAAAATACAATTGTTAGCTGGCTGTTTAATTTGAATTATGAAGAAACAGAATTATTGTTATGTAACATCATAAATAAATTATAAGTTATTATTATTTTGCTACCTTTTACCTTATTATGTTTTAAAGAAGTTCTTATCTCACTCAATTTTGTTATTTATTTAATTTTATTTACTGTTAGTGCTCACCTAGCAAACAAATTATAGAAAACCTAATTATGTTTTATATTTAAATTGTTTCTGGTATCCCAAGGTACAGGCCTAGCCTAGTTTGGGTACCCCTGGCAAATATGTTAATTTTGTTTTTATAATAAGTTTATAATTTGTAACCATTGCAATTGTAAACAAATTCGGTTATTTACAATAAAATTATTATTATTATTATTATTATTATAAACTGCCCTTTTATCCCACCAGGTGTCGCATGATCGACTTACCTTATCTCTGTCTTGTCAACTGTCATAGACCATACAAAATTATTATTTTTATGTAAACAATCACCGTAAACACAAAACGTACTAAAATATGCCGCAGTGTTGTGCTCCAGACTGTAAAACCAAGGGAGCCATATATTTCCCAAGGATCCAAAACGTCGTAAAGACTGGGAAAAAGCGCTGAGAATCAAAAACTTTCAGGCAACCATGCACTCCGTATTGTGTTCAGCTCATTTTAAATCAGATGATTACTTTGGCCAAAGTAAATATACCAGTACGTATGCCCAACTTATTACAACCTCATATACACAATATTTATTTATTTATTAGTATTTATTTACTTTTGCTTAAAAAATAATTATTGTTATTTCTTTCAGGTTATGAGCCTAAAGCTAATTTTTAAAGAAAACTGCTGTGCCTTCAATCTTCTCTTTCACTAAAACAAAATTAGAGACAACACTCGCAAAACTGCGTCAAGAACGTTTAGAAAAAAGGTGTCGGAAGAAATTAATGCTTGAAGAACCTACTTGCTAAAGATTATTGTGAAATATCCACGAAAAATAATGAAATATTTCTATCCACAGACATAGCATATAGAAATGAAGTGGAGTTAAAATCAAAGAATGAGGAGATATCTTTACCATTAGCTGAATGTGTATTTTATTCAAAGGGAACACAAGTTGATAATGAACACATGTTTGGGACAATCTATAGATATAAAAATGATGACAGGGTAATTCAATTTTACACTGGATTTGAATCATATAGGAAATTCTATTTTGTGTATTCTACTTTAAGTCCAGTAGCTGACAAAATAAATTATTATGGAAGCAAAGTCCTTAGTCTCAGTACAGAAGACCAATTATTTTTAACATTAATGAAACTAAGACAAAATAAATGTATATTTTAATTAAGTAGATTTTTTAATATAAGTACCACAACAGCATCATATATCTTTATAACATGGGTTAATTTTATATATCAACTTTGGTCAAAAATCAATATATGGCCAGATAAGGATCTGGTACAATATTATATGCCAGACAATTTTAAAAAGTACAATAGTCAGAAACCCAAACATCCTAGTGCTCAGCAAGCGTTGTGGAGTAGCTACAAACATGGAAATACTTTAAAGATACTTGTTGGTGCTACTCCCGGGGGCCTTTTATCCTATTGCTCTCCAGCATATGCAGGATCTATAAGTGACAGGCAAACAGTAGAAAGAAGTAACCTAATCCAGAAGTGTGAAAGTGGTGATGTCATTTTAGCAGACCGTGGTTTCAATATACAAGATATGTTTGCGGACAATAATGAAGTTGTTAATATTCCAACATTTTTAAAAGGCCAGACTCAATTACCAGGCTTAACTGTAATAAAAGATAGAAATTTAGCCAGTAAAAGAGTACACATTGAACGTTTGATTGGGCTTACTAAAACATATAAAATACTTAAAGGTGAATTAGATCACAATTATATACCTATAGCAAGTAAAATATTTTTTATATGTGTTATGTGTTGTAATTTTAGGGAGACAATAATTAAAAATGAAAAATAAAACATATCTTATTGTACTATTGTTTTATTACAGAATCATAATATTTATTAATAATTTCCTGTTTTAAATGAAATTCATAGAAATCAACAAGTCCTTTTAACATATCCTCTATGTATGTATCATCTCTGTCAATAAATATGACTTCCATATCTTTAAAAGTAAATATTATTAGATTGCAAAATTTTCTTCCTGTGCACAATAACTGCCCTTGAATTTGTGCATAATAGGGATGCTTTCTTTTAAGGGTTAATTTCCCATTTCTGCTTTCTATGTATGGAATAGTACTAGTATTTATGGGCATGTTTCTTGCAGTGTAGGGGCACTTAACTTCAACAACAGTGTCTTCACCAATAATACCATCTGGAGAAGCTCCAAGAAATGGGTACTGAGGGCATATGAAAAGACCACACTTTAGTACTTCTAGCCCAAATTTGTTTTGATATTTTTGTATTGCAATAGACTCATTATTTTTCCCATGGATAATAGAACGAGATAAAATTTTTTTAGGGTTCAATATTTTTCCAGTAATTGTTTCTTCCCACTTTGCACATGGCAAATTGCATAATACATGCTTGCAGTTACCCTATATGACCTCCACTTATGCCATTCAGCACATTTATCTTGAGCCCTTGTTAATTTTTCTACTTCATAAATTTTTTTTGTGTCACATTTTGCAATAATAAATTATCAAGTAAATGATCTTGCATTGTCTTACATGAATACATATTATGATCATAGTCCATGCCATAGGGATTAGCTGGCCTGATAAGTTGCAAAATAGGCATTTTTGTTTCTCCAAAATTAATAGCTAAATTACATATGTATTCATGGTAATTTTCAATCTCAAGTTCCTTTGGCAATGGTTCAAAGTTAATATTTGATTTCCTTTTTTTGCTGATAGATGGCAAGTTTTGAGCTTGGATTGGTGATTTGTAAAACACCTTTGAAGGTTTTTTAAAAGTCATCAGGGTTTGTGTTGATACCTGATGCAGGATAATACTTTTAGTCCGGACCATATCCTCTATTGCACGAAGTAGCACAGACACATGTTTGCAGTGTGCTTCAATACCACTGCCTGCTGCACATTCACAGTGGGATTGTATAATGTTGCCTTCATTATTTAGCATTACATTCACTATGTATATCATTTTTTTCATCTGCGCTTTGCATTGGCTCTGTATATATGTGTTAACACCTTCAATAACACATCGTGCCCTCAACAAACATCTTGCTTCATACATGGCCTTCCCTTTTGGACGAGTGTTAAATCTGAAATAAACAGAATATTGGAGTTATAATGATAATGCATGTATGGTTAGTAGCCTGTTGGAAGTGGACACTACTTCCTTGTTAAAATGAAATAATACTAAATAAAAGGCTTAATAAATGATCATTCCTTTCGAAGAACGATTGTATTTCTTGCCTATTGAGAGGAGGAATAGGCGAATCTGCATTTATATCTTTGTAAGCAGATATTGGTGGACACAGATATTGTGGGTCACTGGGGGAAGTACAAGGCCCTGGGTTAGCACTAAAGTTAAAATTTCGAACATATGCTTCTAATCTGGAAGATAAAACATAAGGTCTTATTAGATTAAAAAAAAAATCGATCATTTATCAATATAACCCTAAAAAATAATTATTGCTTACCGCTCAATTAATACTGCTTTTTTCCCTGCGACAGATGCATTTCTTTTACGTAACTCCTCTTTTAATGGTAGAACAGTCCAAAAGGAATACATTATAGACTTTCAAATACTCGAAAACAGCGTACACAAACTCTCACAAATGTCAAGACAAAACAATAAAACCAACTCGATGCTAGCGACATCTACCACGACCTTTGAGTTTTTCTCCCCATTGTCAACTTAAATTTGTGGTCACTGTTATCTTGTATATGCTAATATTGCTAACTGGAAATAATTTAGCTAGCTAACTATGATATAATTGGTTTTTCTCCTAAATATATGGGAAGAATTAGTTGATGGGGCTTTTATAGGATCAAAATATTTTTAGTGGTATTTTAGGCTTTTTTTTATTTTTATATTTGTTTTTGAAATCATATTATATATTTGTGGACACTAATGTTACCAACATTACTTTACAAATAAGGCTTGTTTTAAAAACAGTCAACAATGTACATTCTGTGGTAATTATTTACTTTGTCTTTGCCAAAATTATTAACTTATTAATTAAATTAAATTATTAATGGTTCTTATAACATTCATACCATCAACTTTAATTTTATGTATTTTTATATAAAATATAAGTTTGAAAATAAGTACAAGAAGACAACTAAGGACTTTTCAAGCAAATTTGTGAATTATATGTGTTTTTTTACTAGCTGTTTGGGGCTAAATATTTTTGATAATTGGTAACCCTAATAATGGCTATATTTTACAATTCTCTGCAGTGCTTTGCAGTCTTTGCTTTGCAGTTTTTGTTAGTCAAAATCCTGAATCTGCATTTATTTGTCGTTCACATGGCCGTTCCCACATGTTAGTTATATTTTATTTGCCTGCTGTCTTACGTGTCGCCATTGTTAATAAAAATAGTTTGAATGGATTTATTGTTAAAACAGTTTTGGATTAGTTACCTGAACTCGTGTTAATTACAATTTGTTTTACTTATTCCATAGCAGTTGTAATGTAAAAGGCTTACTCAGTAAGCCACGCAGATCTACGTTAGTTACATTAAACATTGTCGTGCGGACGAGTTCCTCGTCCTACTTTCTTGCCAGCAGATTTCTATTGATTTGGAGTGTTATCGCCTGTTGTATTATTAGGTAAACAGCAAAATTTGTTGTTCAATAGTCCCCAAGAAAAATCGTATTCCAAAGATAACCAATAAGTTATGAAATATCTAAATATATTCGAATAATCAGAAAGTGAATTGATTGTGTCTTAGATTTGTCATTTGATTTTGCAATTGTTAACTTTGATGGACATAGTAGATGGTTTAGTATGTTTCATGGGCGTTTAATAAAATTTCATAGATTTTGTGGTTATGTATCCATAAAAAATAAATCAAGTTGCATATTATTGTTGCAAATTTTAAATCTTCTATATAGACCTACATAGTGGATTTTGAAATAGCAATTATAGTATCACCTAGCAGAGGTTTTGTGTTGTTTCTGGACCTATTGATGTTGTGGATTGTTACAAATTAAAGGTTAGATAATCCCAGAGAATTTGTATAGTGTCTCATTTTATATATTTTTCTATTTGTAATATTCCTTACCCCTTGTGTTGAGAGGCTCCTTTTTCTGCATTAAGCCCGTAGAAGGTTGAGCCATTGTGCATGGGATGCCGGCTATGGGTTTAGCTAGCCTAACTCCTTCAAGAAGCATTCCTTAACCCCTATTTGGAGGTGTTGCCTACATTATTTGTATTAAAAAATGTACTGTATGTATTATCTAATGGTATCTCTAATAAATAAAAAAAAAATTATATGTAGTTATACCCTGGTCTAGACACAAACTTTTAAATATTTATTAATCTCCCAACTTTGGATGCTTCCATGAGTAGTTTTTGAAAGGTTATATTTATACATTACCGTGATATGATGAGCTTGGCTGCTTGCAACTTGTTCTACAAGCAACTTAATTTTATAAATGGCTTCAAGAGTGCCTGCGTTCAATATCTTTACCTAGATATTTTTTTTCGGTCAACAATATGGTTTTGGATGAGACATAAGATATGATTAATGCATATTTGAATATAATATGTGAGTTGCACTAAACCTGCTTGTTTTTACTGGCAGCCTTAGTGCATTCAGGATTGAACTGAAGATTATTCAACACTTTCTCGTTCTTTAAGGGTCTCAATATTTTATAGTAAAGTGTAAGTAGCACTAAAGCTGCTTGTTTTTTACTGGCAGCCTTAGTGCATTCAGGATTGAACTGAAGATTATTCAACACTTTCTCGTTCTTTAAGGGTCTCAATATTTTATAGTAAAGTGTAAGTAGCACTAAAGCTGCTTGTTTTTTACTGGCAGCCTTAGTGCATTCAGGATTGAACTGAAGATTATTCAACACTTTCTGATTCTTTTAGGGACTCGGTATTTTATAGTAAGTTGTAAGTTTCACTAAAGCTGCTTGTTCTTTACTGGCAGCCTTAGTGCATTCAGGATTGAACCGAAGATTGTTCAACGCTTTCTCTTTCTTTTAGGGACTCAATATTTTATAGTATTGTTAGTTGCACTAAAGCTGCTTGTTCTTTACTGGCAGCCTTAGTGCATTCAGGATTAAACCAAGGATTGTTCCACGCTTTTCTCCTTCTTTATTATTCATCAATATTTGAAAGTAGGAGTGGCACGAAAATATTATTATCAATTTATTACGTTTTGGGTCTATAGGTGCGAAATGACATAACACAAGAATGCACATAGGAGTATTTGAGAGTTAAAATCAGAGGCAATAGTTTAATGTTCTAGTTTACTGTAAATTTAATTGAAATATAATGAATGGTTATAATTAAGGTACATTTGGACTTGGTTTACAGTACTGGATACTTAATCACTTTGATTTTGCTAGTACTCAATGTCTTGGTCTTTTTCGTCTTTATATTCTCATGTTCATCTTGTTCATAGAATGTGGTTGGACTGCTTGCTCCCATTAAATTGATTGCCTCTTGCGAAAATAGGATTTTTATGGTGCCACGGTCTACTACAGTTTAAAATAGTCTGACCTTAATAGCAGTCTATTTAATATATATTTAATTCACTCGACTCGAGAGAATTTTTCAGCGAAACTAAACTAATAATAAAATATGTCGAGTAATTTAGACCTTATTGCACAATAGGGTACCGGACTCATTTTTGTTCTTTACTATTATCAAATATTTACATAATATAAATTATAACACAGAAAGAATTATTAAAATCCGGTAAAAAATCAACAAGTTATAAGTCTTTGAATTTCGGTGGAAAGGGTAATTTACAAGAAACAGAAAAGAGACAAAATACCCACATGTGACGTCATCGGGAATTACGACGCGTGCTAAAGAAAGAGATGAAGCGATATCCCCACATCGCGCCCACTTCTGTACATTACAATATTTTAAATATGAATTACTCGCTCATTTTTAACCAATTTTATGCAGTTTTCGCAGCAGTGCTTCTTTTTCGTATTATTAACCATTACATATAGAATAATGTACAAAATCAAGCATAGGCCGGTCCCCTATTCGCAATTTTATTGCACTCATTGTCTTCTATTTTTATTGGCAATATTAATAAATCATCGGGTGATAATATTTGAGTTGTCTGGGGCTGTGTCTGATGAATATTTAGAAGAGCTAAAACTGTAAGCCTCTCTTCTTACATGTTTACTCTCAACCATGTTTTTACACGCGTTAAGGTAGAAAATTGTCTCTGATGTTGCACCGCTTATAGGAGCTTCCAGAATTTTAAGCAATATCTTTATATTTGCGTAGAGACCATCATCGCAAATTTCGATTGTAAAGGACATTGTGCATCATCCATAAAAATTTAGCCTAAGAACCAATGGCCTTAAAAAAATGTTTTTTGTGTAGAAAATGACAACCACATTCCATTACAATTGAATAAAATTCCCGGACACTTTCTAGACTAGCCCTTGAATACGTGAGTCCTACAAACTGACAGCTGTCACGAAAGCCCAGCGGCTGTATGTGTCTGCGCGTAAAAAACGCGCGATTGCCACCTTTATAGACTATATGCGCCATAAACAATGTAATAAATCATAAATCTTTATTCCGTAAACGGTGTTATATTCATAAAAGATTGTGAATATGGATACCTACAATATATAAATTTGATATTACGACTTCAGTATTTAGATATAATTATTACTAGTTTTAGGTACCCGAGCTCGACACTAAATGTCGAATAATATAAAATCCAAACAATATTTTGTGTGATCGTTACACTCAATACAATGTAAAAGAACTAAAGTATCAGCAAAACATCACATCGAAGGTACCTGAGACCGAAATGTTTATATTAGCCACTTGAAACTATAAACAAAACTGCTTGCGTCATCTGTTTATACTTCACATTCCAAGCCTCGGTTTTTGTTTTCTTAGGACATAAGTGTTGAATGATGCTTGTTATAAAAAACAAAACATTCTTCGACCCATTTTTTGGATTGACCCTCATTTCACTACGCCGAAACTTATCAAATTATATTATAATTGAAAGGTCAATTTTCAAGGTCTCGAATGGTTACAAGTTTTATTTAGCTAACCACTATTTCCCTTAGAATCTATATATATTGTGTTTCCTGGAAATTAGATAACATTCCAAGTTGAAGATATCAACAATTGTAAAAAAACATTCCATTGTTCCATTGTATGTATTGTTTGTGCTGTAGTGTTGATCCGCTAACTTTTCGACAATATTATCGACTATTATCGATAATTGTCCGAACCATGTCTTTACAATTGTAATTGTAAATCACAAAATAAAAAAACTATAGCCAATTTGTATTGTTGTTTTATTGCATGATAAGTTATAATAAAACATAATTCCCAATTTGGTATAGGGGAAAGTGGGGGAATGGCGAACACCTAAGGGAGAATTGAAATAACACAGCAGAATAATGACGAATGCTTTATCATCATACTTTTTTAGCAAGATAAACTATATGAGTAACAATTTAAAGAATCAACATTGATATTTCTTATATAAAAGGTAACATTTTAAGCGAATATAAAACCCTTGCTGTTCGTATTTACCCGACATGCGTAGGGTAAACATGAACGGCAAGGGGGGTAATTACGAACTAACATTAATTATCTTTAATCAGTCTTCAATTTGTCAAATTTTCTATCTAGGACATTTGGCATATCCTATCCTATCTATTAGGTACGACAGAGATTTAATCAGTCTTCAATTAGGTACGACAGAGATCACATTTATAGCCTGTTGACGTCGATTGTTGATCGGTACATAGCTCATGGGCCCAATTCTTGCACACATAACACATTATCCAAGTTTCAGAATTGTTATATTTTTCGTTACAAAAAATACAAAAATACTCATCGTTTTTGTTCTTTTCTTTTTCCGTTTTTTTATATTTCTCCTCCAAATGGCCAAAGTCTCCAATATTCTTTAAATTTTTCCGTACTTTTCTCGTTTCCTTTCTATTTTCGTCTTCACGTTTCCGTCTTTTCGTTTCAGCCTGTTTCTTTGACTTTTTCTCAGTGTCTACTTTCTCTTTGTCGTTTCTTAGGGTAGAAAAGGGTAATGGGAGTCACTTAAGCAAGTTTTCAAATAAAAGCTTATTTCAATATCAAATATTTATTGCTTATGTTTTATAACAAAAAACACTTATTTGTCTAACAATTGAGATCAGTTTTAATCATTTGGTACATAAACTTTGGGAAAAAATTAAGATTAAAAAATAGGTTTGACTCCCATTGCACTTACTTCGGGGCAATGGTGGTCAGCCTGTGGGAAATGAAGATCAAGTAAAACTAACACATATCGCAGACGTACCCTTCGGCAGAATCCCATCCAGTGCATTCTGCGTGTGCTCATTAATCCACATGTGGTACAGCGGTACCACATCTCATTGTTTCGTCCAAATTCACAGCATATCAAGCATCTATTTCCTGCGTCTTCTGCATCATCATTTTCGTCATCCTGGCACAAGTCGTTATTGTTAGTGTCTGAGACTGATGTATCGTTTAAATCTTGAAGAACCTGTCTCTTTGCCCTTTGGGGACCATCACCCTTCTGCACCTTAGTCTTTTTCCTGACCCTTACCTTTCCATTTCTTTTTTTTTCTTTTCTCTTGCTCTTTCTGTATTTTTGTTATCTTTTTATTTTCCTTTTCTATCAAATCTTTCTTCAGTGGAGTTGAGGTTAATACAGTAGCATGCTGCTTCTTTCGACGCTGTTTCTCTTTAGCCACAGTTGTTTTCTCTGGTAATTTTATAAAATCGGAAAATTGAACATTTGACGTAGGATCAGACGACTCTTTGTCTTGTGATGTCGGGGAAGAGATAACTACTTGCGCTGATTCACTTACAGCTGATAAATCTAATAGTTTTGATGTGCTCGGAATGACATTTGAATCTTGTTCTATGTCACAAGTAGAAATCGTAATAGACTCATTGCAAACGACTATAGAGTCAGATTGGAGAATCTCAGCAGCCATAAAATCTTCTTCACAAAATACTTGGGGATTTATTGGAAAAATACCTGTTGCCCTAAATCCCGACTCTGCTTTGTTAATAGAGGCAACGGTAATATATGCTTTCCTCACCAATGAAGCTACATCATATGGAGATATGTGTTCGAGGCGATGACTTTTGATGTGCAAATCACATTCCTTTTTGTATGCGGTTTTAAGAGGTCCAAAGAATGACACGTCCAAGGGCTGCATTCTGTGGGATGTGTGTGGTGGCAAGGATAACATATGAATATAGTTGCTTTTGCAAAATTCGTAGATAGGTAGGGAAGAATGACTAGCATGATTGTCTAAAATCAAGAGAACAGGTTCGTCCACAGAAGGTTTAGCATGATTTTTAAAATGTGTGAGCCACTCAAGAAAGAGACTTTCGTTTATCCAACCATTGTCGGAGCATTTATAAAGTGCTCCTGATGGACCATCCTTCTCAAGTAGAGGAGTCATTCTCTTGCGAGGATAAATAAACATAGGTGGGATGAAGCCACCTGCAGCGCTCATTGCAAACATCAAAGTTATATTTTTGCCTCTCTCCCAACTGGTGATGGACCCCACTCTCTTCTGTCCTTTTGTTGCTAGTATTTTCCCTGGAGTCTGTACTGTTGTCATTCCGGTTTCGTCGCAATTATATATATTTTTGGGAAGAAATTTGTGTTTCTCCATAATTTCCTCCAACAGCTTAAAAATAACTGCACCTCCTCTTTATTGAACGCTGTTATTCGATTTATACTGGTTGCCTCTGGTTTCCTCACAGATATATTATTTCTTGCCATAAAGGCTGTCAACCAATCTCGACCAGCCATTTTTGTAACTTTATTAAAGTTATGCTTTAAATTCATACTTTCCGCATAATCAAATGCCACTTTCCTTATTTGAGTTGCGGTACAACCATAAAATATATTAGCCATCTTTTTTATAACATCAGCTAATTTTTCTTCTACTTCAGGCGTAAATACTGTACATCTTCCGAGACGTGGTTCTAGGATAGTCTTCTTTTTGTATCTTTTTTGTAAGCTCGAAAATGGGATACCAGTAGATTTACCAGCTTTTCTTATAGAATAACCCTCTTGTTCAATAAGAAGTATGGCTCTTTGGAGAGCCTCGGATGACCAGTTGGCTTTTTCGGTTGTCCTTACTCGTACTGTCGGCATCTAGAAACAATAATATTAACATTAGTCTTTTGCGGGTAATGGTAATCACCTGCGGACAATGGGGGTCACTTGACTCTTATTAGCCGCTACTATACTGCCAACAAAATAATAACAATATAAAAAAAACCTAAGTTTGAATCGTAATATAAGACGCTTATCACAATTTTAAACATACAGACTACCTTTCTACAATATACAAAATTTGGTAAACTTAAAAAAACGACACTCACCTCTAATAATATTTTTACGTAATATTACATTGACAACGCGCGAAAACAACACACTACTATCTCTCAGCGACGGGCAGCGGTAACTGGCGGGGGGCGTTCGCGACGGGGCCGGCGGGTGTAGAGGGGGGTGTTATAGGCATGTTCCTAGGTTTCGGGTGCGTAGTTTCGCAGGTATGCGTGTGATTCCGATTGCCCGCTGACTCCAATTACCCGCCCTTCCCCTATTTTCTTTTTCTTCGAGTCGATCTTTTATAGGTGTGCTAGTTAAAATGATAGATTTTTTTTCCCTTATGTTACGCTTATATATTTTGGGAGACATAACTGGCAATTCAACAATATCAGATAGAGAGACTTGTTCGGTGCAATCTTGTGAAATCAAGTTTTGAGGATCAGGAACTAAATTTTGAAGAACTGGAGCTTGTTGTTCAATTGTTGCTACTTCGACAATGCTGTCATTGGCGATTTGATTATCTGATACTTGGTTATTGATCGCACTGTTTTGTGTTTGTGTTCTTGTTATCTGAAATGAAGTATTTTGTGAACAGTATGGCTGAATTGTATCAATATCAACAGGCCGGTAGGGATAAATTCCTGCAGATTTAAATCCGCTGGCTGCCTTTTCAAGGTTGCTACATCGATTAAAGGCATTTGTAAATAATTCTACTATGTCATATTGTGTGATAGGTTTACCAAGCCGATCTGAAATATAGTTCTCACATTCTTGATAGTATGCACTCTTCAGAGGTCCAAAAAATGTCAAATCCAGAGGCTGGAGTTTGTGTGAGGTATGTGGTGGCAGGGTTAGCATGATAATTCCGTTGTCTCTGCAGAGATTATATGCACCAAGACTGATGTGACTCTCGTGATTGTCTAAAATCAGCAGTACTTGATTAGTCAATGAAGGTTTTGCGTAAGAAATGAAATGCTGTAGCCAGTCAATGAATAAGCTGTCATTAATCCATCCAGAGTCTGATACAGAAGCCACCATGTTAGGATTACTACCTTTTAATAATAAAGCGTTCATCCGTTTTCGTTTGAAAATAAAAAATGGAGGTATGTATTGACCAGCGGCGCTAATAGCACAAACAACAGTGGTTGTAGATCCTCTTTCGGCACTTGTTGCCTTGCCTACTTGTTTTTCACCTCTTTCTGCCAATATTTTCGAATTCTTTTGCACCGTTGATATGCTTGTCTCGTCAACGTTAAATATCTTATCAGGTTGTATGTGATGTTTATTTTGTATGTCCTTCAAATTATCATAGAATACTTTAACATCAGCCTTATTGAAAGCATTAATACGATTTAAAGATGTTGCTTCAGGTCTTCTCAAAGATATTCTAGGATGCCTTTTCATAAAATTATAATACCAGTCTTTTCCAGCTAGCTTATTAATTTTATCAAAGTTATGAGGCAGTTTATTACGCTCTGCAAATTGGAAAACTATTTTGCGAACCTTCTTGATCGTTAATCCATAAAATAATTTACTACATTTCAAAATATAGTCCTCGAGTTCCAACTCCTGTGCTTCAGTAAATAATGGCTTTCTTCCAGTTTTCGGTACTCGTATTACATCCTTTTTCAAATGGTCAAAAATTGTAGTTTTTGGCACTGAATAAATCTGCGATGCTCTTCCTAGACTTATTTTGTTGGTTTTGATATCTTCGATTGCTTTTTGGAGATCTTCTAAGTTATATTTTGTTGCCGTTTTTCGTACATAATGTCGAGGCATCTAAAACAATTAAAATAAAAATAATGAGACACCGTACAAATTACAGAGGGGTAATGCCGAACGTTCGCCATTGCCCTTCACGGTCTGTTCGCAATTGCCCCACGGTATCAAAAAACACAAATGTAAAAAAAAAACATAGGTTATGCTACTAAACAAATATTGATATCTCTTTCTAACATCGCAGAACTGATGTGTTCGCGATTACCCGGCGTTCGTGTTTCCCCCACTTTCCCCTAATATGTAATAGTAACAAACATATTATTACACTTTACATAGCGTACGTACATATTATCTTTTCATAGAACTAAACAATCGAGGCTCTATTTTCATTACACAATAAATAAAAGTATACAAAAAGTATATGATAAAAATGGTAAAATAAAATTGATATAAACACAATACCATAACGCATAAAGTTTGAAATACAAAATATTATAAGGGCAATTACGAAAGAAATGAGAACGTATAGGTATATTATTAGCTTGGCACTTCACGACATGAAATATAATAATAGGGTCAACAAAGACGACGACGGGATCATATGAGAAAGTCTAATCGCTGGAAATGCACCTGACAGGTCAGCCGCATGTTTTTATGAAGATGATCGTCATTGTTGGGTCATCCGAGGCCGTAAGTATTAAAATCGGTTTGTTTTTATTTCTTGTGTATACTTGTTCTATGACTTTTGTAACTAATGAAAATAATATCTACTATCTACGGCTATTGCCATCGTTGATCAAAGTTGGATTTGTACAATTTAGTTAAGTACTATGGATGAAGAATATGAGCAAGATACAGAAAATACACAAACGCAGACGCAGAATTCTCAAGTAGAATGGAGTCAACAAAACACTCCGGGACATTTTCCAAATATTTGGGGAAGATTGTATTTAACTAAGGCATCTTTAAATGGCAAACAGTGCTGGGAAAATGCTCAAAACGCTGAGTATTTGGGTAGCGGGGCTTCGGGTCGTCGCGGCAGTGCGTCCTGTCTTTGCACAGTGGCTGAACAGGCGCCACGGCGCGGCAACATTTAGATTGACACAGGGGTGCTTCGGTGAGTACTTGTGTCAGATAACAGGGACGGAGGTTAGCTCCGTGTGTCACCATTGTGACAGCTGCCTGCGGGATACGGCCCAACATACGTTGGAGTCTTGCCCAGCCTGGGACGATGAGCGCAGCGCTCTCGTGTCAGTCGTCGGAGGAGATCTCTCGCTGCCGGCTGTGGTCGCTTCCATGATCGGCAGCCAGGAGGCTTGGCGTGCGGTGGCCCACTTCTGCGAGGCGGTCATCTTGCAGAAGGAGAGCGCCGAGAGGGATCGGGAGAGGGCCGATCAAAGTTGGATTTGTACAATTTATTTATGAAAAACACGGGCAAGATACAGAAAATCACACAAACGCAGACATCTCCTACAAAAGAGTGGAGGTCGAGGGAGAGTCCACCACGCTAGCCTAGTGCGGATTGTTAGACTTCACCCACCTTCGAGTTTCCTTCATCTTTTTTCATAAACGTGCATGAAAAAGCTCTTCCAAGAGAAAACTTGTATTACCAAGGCTTGCAGTGGGACGTTGGTTGCCCACTGCAAGAAATTAGGCTATCCGATGACGACGTCCCACCCGAATAGTGGAGATCTATCATCCAGAAAATGATTATCCACATTTGTTTCTTCACGTATGAAGTGAAGTATGGAAGTGGCTAATGGGACGGATATTCCATTGCAGGGTGAAGAACTTCGAGTGGTCTCCTATGGAGACATTTCGAGGTGAAGAGGAGGTATTTCGGCCTGCACGTACCGGGGCTGTCGAGTCGTATGAAACTGCATACGACGCGTTTCGTTCCTTTTGGGACGACCGCATCTTGCAGGTTGTAGCCGACGAGACGAACCGGTATGCCAACGAAGTAAACTCTGCTTCATTTCATGCCACGTGGTACCCAACGAACGTCGACGACGTCCCATCCGAATAGTGGAGATCTATCACGCAGAAAATGACTATCCGCGTTTGCTTCTCCAAGTTACCAAGGTACACTCTAAATAATGATTAGCATCTACTTTAGTTTCTTACCCAAATACTCAGCGTTTTGAGCATTTTCCCAGCAATGTTTGCCATTTAAACATATTATTCCATACAACGATCACATCTATAATACAGCTGGTCCTGAATGTCAGTATCTTCGATAGATGCACAAATCTCGTGGTATGGCGTCAAACAATATGAGCACTGGATCCATTTCGCTCCATTCCTTTTTTTAACGTCAGTTGAGTAGAAGACTTCACATAAGCCACACTCCCAATCATCTTCTATCTTACTTTTTTTCGCTTTTCGAACAGATTTCCCCGATGTTGAGGGCTGTGGCTGACAGTTTTCTAGGATTGTATTATCATTTGGGGGTATTAAGCATTTCGCGCTAGAATCTCTTTTTCTTGACCTCTCGGGACGTTGTAAAGCTTAAGGTATTTTTAAAATGTGATCTACTGTGAGTTCAGGAGTAGAGTTTTCAAATACTGGGTTAGTGAAAGCTGAAGAAGCAGGAGCTGCGTCAAGAGCTGTGTCAGTTAAAGCTGAAGGTCGTAATGCTTCTCTTGAAATAGCTTCTTCGTTTAAAGGGCATATGCCTGTTTTTTTAAAAGCATTTGCAATGTTCTTTTTAGTAAAGGCGCTTATGAATGCTGGATTCACAATAGAATGGAAGTTGCTGCGATTTGGAGCGTCTCTAGGATTATTACTCATGTACTGATTCATGCTATCGCGCCAATAACTCTTAAGTGGCTTGAATAATCCCACGTCAAGTGGCTGCAATAAATGTGTGCAATGAGCTGGGAAGGTAAATAGATAAACTTGGTTTTCTTTCGCAACTTGAAGCACTTCTGCTCCAATATGTGCAGAATGTGAGTCCATCAGCAGGACTACAGAACGTTCTGGAGGTATGGCAGTAATAAAAAAATTTAACCATTCTAAAAATAGTTCATGATTAATCCAGCCTTTGGGAGACAGTTTAACTAATGCGTTGGGAAAAGCATCATTTTTAAGTGAATCGTTCCACCTTACACCTTTAAATATTATCATAGGAGAAATCCATGTTCCATTTGCTCAAATGCATGTTAACATTGTTTGAGTTTGACCTCGTTCAGCGTAGGATCTTTTATAGACATACTTTTTACCAATGCCGGTAACAACTTTGGATGGTTTCACTACGTATGATAATTCAGTTTCATCGCAATTCCAAATTAAATTTGGTTTATTTTTTATATTAAGTTTCCTAAGAACGTCATCTAATTTCGAAAAAAAGTCTTTGATCATCAATTCATTAGCCATGGAAGCTCTGTAGGTTGAAAGATTTTCTGGCACACGAAGGCACAAGTTATACCTACTTTTAAAGCTATTCCACCATCATTTGCTTGCAATGCGATTCATTGATGGCAAAAATTTTTCCCGACCAGCCACTTCAGCGAGATCATAAGCATATTTTCTAATTTGATAAACAGTTAGTCCAAAGCCCAATTCTTGCATTTCTATAATATAATTGTAAAGTTTTAACTCTAAATCACAGGACAGTGCATAAGGCCTCCCCATTTTTCTTACAGAATACTCTTCATTTCCTATGTAACGCTTTAAAGTGCTCCATGGCACATCTGCAATCTTAGCAGCTTTATATATACCTAGTCTTGCCATAAATATTGTAATAAAGAAAAAAGAAAATTGTTAACTGCAAATAACATTTATTACTTTTACAGTGTGTCAGTTTAATACATAAATATAAAACAATTAAAAATATAAAAGCTTATTCGAAGTGGTCTCCATTGGCTGCAATACAGTCCTTTAAACGATGAGGCCAGTTATCAATAGAAGCACGCACTCTTTCCATGGGAAAATTCTTCACTGCCAATCGTATAGATTGTTTTAGGGACTCCAAATTATCATGGCGTTTAGAGCAAGCTGTACTCTCTAAAACTGACCACAAATCATAATCCAGCGGATTAAGATCGGGACTAGACGACGGCCAGTCTTCAGCTCTGATGAAGTCCGAAACGTTCGATTCCAACCAAGACTGCGTGGACCGAGCTTTATGACCCGGCGCCGAGTCTTGCTGGAAGGACCATACTTGGTTATTGAACATGGTGATGTTAAGGGGCTTAACTACCTTCTCAAGAATGGTATCTTGATACACTTGTGCCGATGTTTTGATACCTTTTTCACAAAAATATGGCTCAGTCACTCCTTCATAGCTAACACCCCACCAAACCATCACTGAAGTCGGATAATGTCCACGTTGCACTCTGTCGACTAATTGGGAAGCTTCCTTAGAGCTTTGAGCATAAATACGGTCATTTTGTTTGTTAAAATGTTGCTCAATTGTAAAAATTTTCTCATCCGTAAACAAAATTTTTCTGTGACCTCCCTTTGCGTACCGCTTCAGTAGTTGTTTCGATTTTACCACCCTATTCTTCTTTAAATTATCAGTTAAGAAATGGCCAGTGCGTCTCTTATAGGCTGCAAGTCCTAAGTCATCTTTTAAAATACGCGACATGGTTCTAGGTGCTATCTTCATTTCCCGAGATAAAATCTTTTGCTTTCGGACAGGATTTCTTCGAATTCTTTCCCTTACTGCTTTGACCACCTTTTTCGTACGAACACTACGTGGACGGCCAGATCTTTTCTGTCACAAACAGAGGAGGTCTCATTGTACCTATTAATAGCCCGGTACACAAACATTTTACTAATACCAAGTGTATGGAGAGTTTTAAAAATTGCATTTGGCTCCATACCTACTTTGTGTAATGCTATCACAGCGATTCGGTTCTCTTTATCACCCCACACCATTTTAATATCGCAAAATATTTTACAATGTATTGGCGCCAAAATGAGAAAACACAATGAACAATCGTATAAAAATGACAGATTCGAAATTCAAATGTAATATTTTTTTATAATTAAGTGTAACAGTATTTATGGCCAGACTAAGTAGTCTTTACTAAACTGACAGCTTGTTGAAGTTGCTGCTGATTGTATATTCTGTATTTGCTCTTTTTTTCCATTGCCAATCTAGAAGTGTAAATGAAATAGGTTATTTGGTGATACCAGAAACCTGGGATAGGTAAATTGGCTATAATTTTTTTTATCTAATAATAAAAATAAAATACATTTACGCATTCCTCAAAACAATACCTTTTGAACACTATATTAAACTTCTCTAGTTTATTTCAAATACGAGAGCAAAATTGATATAAAGTTGACCTCACAAAAAGGTATCAAAAATTGGTGGCAAAACACTAAGAAACAACAACCGCAATTTAAGGAATAAAAACTTACCTTGACTGAATGACTTGTTTTATATAATTTTAACGCAATAAACAGCAAATTATCTAATTTATTTTATCCAAATACGTAAGCGTAAACCAGATTCACTAAACAATGGCGACACTGGCGCGCAACTGTCAAAAAAGTTTGTTTACTAAACGCAGGAACGCGCTCCACAAGCGCGTGATATTTGTTTATCCTCTTCACACTCGTAACAACTAGCTAGCGCTCTCTCATGTATGTGCTTGCATAGGGAACTGTGTGATATTATTTTTAAAAAATATCACCAAATTACTTATATCACCAATACATCTCCCTTTACCTTACCAAGTGATATTAATATTAAGTCATTATAATTCAATTGCGGAAAGTCTACAAAATTGTTAATTTCTACAGAAATGCTGTGTAATTGGGCCCCCCTCTTGTTAATATTATTGCGCTCTTCAAGATCAGCCAAAGTGTTACTAGAAAACATATTCTTCTGTATAACGGACATTATTTCTCTATCATTTCCGCTATCTACTAAAACAGGGTGACAGCTGTTTATTAAAGCTGCTGCAACCTTAAAGTCACTCATTAAACAACTTAAAATATCGCTTGAAACGCCCATTCACAACTTCTACGTCAACTCAGTTACCTTGTGTATAAGTTAACCGCCAGCTATCATTTAATAATTTATAATACTCTAAAAAATCTGCTCCAATATTTGATTGTTAATTTTGTATCAATGAATATCTGGGGCTCTCCAGTAACTGAAAGTTTGCTTCCGAGTCAATGAAACAACGTTCGGTAATAGAACGGCGGTTGGACGGGTGAATAGCGCGAAATTCCGCCGTAATCTATGCTTTATTTAGTTGATCCCTTGCGTTAATGCCCTGTTTCCAATCAAATGACAAGTCATTTATATCACATTTGTCGTAGAAACAAAGGTGTCTTCTTTCCCCACTGCTTACTCTTGAACTTGATTTCAATGATGAATGTTGACGATTATAACTTTGAGTTCTACGTCAATAGTGTTTGCAATCTCATTGACTTGAACTTAGTTTCAAATGCATTTTTGTTAACTGTGCTAATATGCATATCATTGTGTCGTTGTCTGTTTTGTTTTCGTTTTCAGCAATTTACTTTTGCTGCAGCCGGAGGTCTGAAAACGAAACAAATTTACTTAAAACAAAATTTAAATAAAAGGAAAAGTTACAGTTAATTACTTATTATTCATTACGATAATGCGTGCATCTGAAGATTGATGGCTAGTATATACAATAGAATAAATCTTCGTGTCAGCACTTTCCGTGTTTTTGGTATTGGCACGAAGACTCTCAGAGGTGGTGATGAGTCAGCGACCTTAAATTAGATGTATACCAATATACATAATATAACCAATTCCGCAATACTTAATCTGTTACCTTTCTCCTTGCTTCTCTATGGACAGTCTGGTCTCTTATGTCCAGGTGCTTTGCACTCGTAACAAACTATGTTCTTATTTGACTTGGGTTTCGGACCGGGGACGAGGACCTTTTTAAAACACTTTTTAAAAAAATGCTTTTATTTAATTACATGAATATAGAGCGGTCCGAAGGCAATCGTCACGTGGAATAATCGGGTACAGACTGATGGGCCCGAGGTCCCAGCAAATATATATACCTTTTATAAATGCTGACGGTGACAGCATTAGTGCTGTTACAGCCAGAACCCTTACAAAACAGGGTTATAACAGCACGTAAAACAGAGTCTGATGACGTAGCCATATCTTTAGATATTTCGTCCAGCAGTTTTGACTTCACTAATTCTGTGGTCAAGTCTACATTACAATTTTCGAGAACCATAATGAGAGCATCATATCTTGGAGTGAGACATCCCAAAAGCATTGCAGCAATAGGCTTAATCTCTATGACTACATCAATATCCGCGAGATCCTGTGCGGTTGACAAATTTACGATAATGTACAGTTCAATATTTTTGAAATCAGGCCCAAATCGTACAATTTACGCTTTAAAGCTATTTTCGTTCCATTCCCTTATCCTTAAAAGCCTTGTCGGAGTTATAGACGATTTGGTCTTTGGAGCTGTGGTTGCCCATTGTTCTTCCTGAGAATCTAGCAATGAATGATGGTATTTTAAAAATACAGTGAGTAAATATATGACCAGATTACTTGAGTCAGCGAATGCAGAACCGTACTACCGGCCTGACTGTCCGTCCTGACTTCGTGGTATACGTGCCTGGATTATTGTGGTTCTTTTCCGAAGTTTGCACGTTCATTGTTGATGACAAATGCTGGTTTTAATCTGTTAAATCTAATTATTGTTCCTTTTTCCAAAGGTAAATATGCTTTATCATACTTTGAGATAATATGATCATCTTTACTATCAAGCCAACGGAAGGAAAGTGACGCTTTAACAATCATCCCGCCGAACTGTTAATTCACACGTACCAAAGAGGTGACATTCTCAATCGCTAAATTAAAAAAAAAAAACATGACTTTTGGCCTGATTTATTTCATGTACTTACAAATCGCGCTTATGTACCAATCCAGTAAGTGACATACGTAACCAAACCAAGCATCTACGTGAAATGCGCGACGTTGTCCCTACATTATGATTTCAAAGGCATTTATTGTTGCTTTTTCAAATTCTTCCGAAGTCAGATTTATATTCCTGCGTTTTGCCAACCTCCATGGTAATTCTTTTGCATTTGGGTCACAACGATATGAGGAAGAGCATACTTATGACCTTTGCCTCATAAGTACATCAGCTTCGTAGATTGACTCTCGATTTTTTTTTCACTGAACATAAAAGCTCTGCCTTTGTGTGGTAATTTTCGAATGGAATATCATTCAAAGTAAGCCAGCCTATTATTTCAAACTTGCAATTTTGTGTGGTTGGTACTTTATTTACGATGACAGAATGGTATAATGCATTATCCGTAACTATGACACTTGGCTCATTTAAATTGGGCAGAAGCTTTTCTTGTAACCATTCAATAAAGTTTAAAATATTCGTATCATGATAATACGTAATAAAACGTTTAGAACTGAGCCTTTTTCTGATCCAGGCCATAAGATCCGGACAATAGTATAAAGCTTACCTATTACAATATTTTTACTAACACCACTTGTCAATAGACCTTGCTTTATTCAAATCTGTAGGAGATTTGCGAAATAAAACGCTGATATTAGATACTAATTTTTGTATATTATTTTGAAGGAGTAGTTTACAATTAACAGCTAAAAAAGGGTTTTCATGTAACAGCCGACAGCGACGCCGCCATGCGGCCAGAATTAAAATTATGCAAATTGCGTTCCATTTCTTACAAAATCCATTGACCAATAGTATACGGCGAAGAATCTCAAGACATTCACTAAAGTCACTGCTGTCTTTTAAAGCCGGTAACAAAGTTCTTAGTGTGGGAACTTGTTTTTCCATTATATAGAATTCATTAATTTTATTTCTAAAGGCGTCTATGTGAAAACTAGTTTGGTATTGGCTGTAGGCTCCTTTTCCCGAACTTAGCCAGTAAAATAGTCAAGCCATTGTTAATTTTACACTTTTCGTTGATGTGGTCTCGTTTTGGCCCGGAGTTCTCCAATCACCACCTTCATTCATCGCACCTTACTTTTTAATTCTTTACAATGTTATAATACTTTTTTTCTATAAAAATCCATGAATCAGTGTTCGTTTGTTCGGATTGCTTTTCTGTGGTTACCTAAATACGCTATTTGATACATATTACCGTTGTTGGTGACCGATGTTGAGGGCTTCGATAACGAAATATAACACCAGTCGTTACATAAAGATGTTGACTATATGTTCTTAAAGATGTGTACACGTATAGAAAGTAACTTCATATGCGGATGCCATTACATCTTATTTTTTTTTGAAACTGACATACGTTTGTTAGCCTGGCAGGGCTGGCTTACACAAACACACCGGTCTTGCGGGTGAGTGCTTAAGACACTGCGAGCCCTTAAGTGACCATGCTGAGGGCGACCCTCTAAAGGGTCACGGCTTCGGCTCAGGACGGCTCCTGAGAGGAGATGTTTTGGGGACATCAGCGATTATGGAAACGCGAAAGGTGCGCAAGCGACCTAACTGTCTAACATGTTTACATCGGCGCCCGGGCCGGAATTATCAGAAGGGTCGGGAGAACGGGGGACGCGGCGAGGACGGAGCTGCGGTCGTGTAGAGTGTTTGAGCAGCTCGTGCTTGCGACGGATTGCCAGAGTTATATCGTCCTCTGGGTCTGATAGAACTGAACGCGGTCTTCTCCATTTCGCGCGGTCGAATGGAGTGTATTTCGAATTTAGTCGGATTAACGGATTCGGGTGATTGACCGCCTTATCGAAATAGCGTCTGCTGGTCATGTGCATAAAGTGCCTGATGGCATATCGGTGTCCACGTGGAGGTTGCGATTGCGAACGTACCGCGGGGCATCGAGTGCACGTCTGAGGAATTTGTTTTGTAACACCTGCAGACGCTGAAGTCGAGCAGGCGGTATATGCGCGAACACGGGGGACGCGTACGTCATGATCGGTCTAACGCACGTAGTAAAGATCCTAATCTTGTTGCGGATAGACATCTTACTTTTTCTGTTTAAGAGCCAGTGGAGCTGGCCCATCGCGAATGCGGCTCGCGCGCGTACCGCATTTACGTGTGGGACGAAGGTCAACCTCTGATCAAGGTACACACCTAGATATTTGACCTTATGGGTCCAAGGGATGATCTGGCCAGACAATCTAACTGAAGCGTTAGGCGCTTCTCTCTGAAACTTCCTATAGAATAGGATAGCTTGGCTTTTGGAGGGGTTGACAGTGATGCGCCATTTGCGAAACCACTCGCCGAGCTGGTCGGCGGCGGCCTGCAAAATGCACACCACATGTTCTGGCTCTCTACGTGAAGCGTAGATCGCCGTATCGTCCGCGAATAGCGCCAGATGGGCGTCTTTGAATTTAGGAATATCGCTAGTATATAGCGAGAAGAGAAAGGGTGATAGCGCGGAGCCTTGCGGGACTCCGGCCGAGATGGTATGTCTAGAGGAGAGGGTGCCCTCGACGCGATATTTGAAACCGCGATTCGACAAAAATTCTCGTATGATGTGCACGAGATGTGTGGGCACGTTGAGAGTGTACAGCTTGTACAGCAAGCCGTTGTGCCACACTTTGTCGAATGCTTTCTCAACATCGAAGAAGAGAGCACCGGTATAAAATCCTAACTTGAATTTAGAGTAGACATGCTCCGTGATGCGGAGTATCTGATGCACGCAACTGTGCCTATTACGGAAACCAAACTGCTCCGGAGGGAGCAGATTGTGAGAATTGGCTACTATTTTGAGACGGTCGAGGACGATCCGCTCATAGAGTTTCCCTATCGTACTAAGGAGGCTAATGGGCCTATAAGAGGCCGGATCTGACGCGGGTTTACCCGGCTTGTGAATCCCTATCACGACTGCTTCTTTCCAGGCCTCAGGAAAGTAGCAGTTCTGGAATGCTGCATTGAGGATGTCAGCAAGAATCTTGACCAGATGCCCCGGTAGCATTTTCAGTAACCTAGTGGGGATACCGTCAGCCCCGGGGGCTTTTCGCCTATTAAGTGCCTTGATCAGAGTGACGACTTCTTCGATCGTCACCGGGGCGAGGGGGTCGGGGGGCGCGTCGACGTCCGGGTCGATTGTTTGAAACGGTCGCGGAATAGGCGGCGAAGGGATCGCGTTCCTACTTTCGACGTATGTGTCTACCGCAACAAGATGATCGCGGTCTACGGGGATGGATTCGAGCGAGCATTGAGACTGCAGGGTGGAGGCTAATAGTTCCGCTTTCTCGTCGTCGTCAAACGCGGGGCGTTGATTCGGACGATTGAGCGGAGGAAAAGAGGCCACATCCTTTCTCTTGAAAGAGCGGACCAGCTTCCAAAAGGCCGTGTGGGTCGGTTGGATTTCCGACAAGTGCTGCTCCCACCTCGAATCGACGGCGTCCTTTACGCGACGTCTGGCCTCACGTTGGAGGTAACGCGCGAGACGTCGTCGATCCGGGGAGGGTCAGACACGCAGGCTTTTAGTGCTGCGTTTCGCCTCCTCAGCACCCATCTCACGTCATCGGGAAGATGCCCTTGACCGTTGCCGGTCTCGGGCACCCTCTCGGAGCTTTTGGCTCAAGACGTGGTGGAGATGGTTGGTGAAGGAGCGAATCGCGCCGGTCGTTTCCTCGCGAGTCACGATGTTGGGCGGAATAGAGGAGAGATCATTAGATGAAGTGTCGGCGAGTTTGGTGCTCAAGAGCCGCCAATTCGTCGACACTTTCACCCGGTCGTTGGGACCTGTGTCTGAGGGACCGTTATGAGGGGCAAAATCTAAGATCACAGGTCTGTGGTCTGAATCTAACTCGTGTACCACTCGCAGGGAACGCACGTTGAGACATACGTTCCTTACGAGTGCTATATCTAAGATATCTGGTCTGTAGCTATTGTTTATGCAACTATAGTGCGTAGGTTCAGAAGGAACCAGAATGCTCATATCAATTTCGTCAAGACAGCTCTCGAGTACCGCACCCCTACCGTTGGTAGAGTTGCAGTTCCAGAGAGTGTTCTTGGCGTTAAGGTCGCCCGCCAGAAGGACGGACTCCCCCATACTAAGTAGGGTTACAAGTTCGTTGGAGTGAAGCTCCTTACTGGGTGAGAGATAGGCCGAGATCAGAGTGATCGGCGGGTGTCCTGTCATAGAAAGCCTGCACACTGAAGCCTCAATGTTGCTCACGCTTTCGGGGGGGTCGAGAGGTATGCAATGCAGGGACCTTTTAAAGTATATGAGAGTGCCACCTTTAGGGCCATTGATGCGATCGTTTCGCACGAGATTGAAATTGGGAAGTTTGGGACTGCGTTGGGAGGGTTTAAGGAACGTTTCCTGGAGGAGGAAGACGTCCAATTTATGATCGCGAGCAAAGTCTGAGAGTTCGGCTCGTTGGCCGCGTAAACCATTAAGGTTGAAAAAGCCCACTCTGAGGGAGCGAGGCTTGAGTCGCGATGGGTTATTTCCGTTTGGAGAAGCCATTACGGAGAGAAAATGGATTCAATCGTGAGCTGGTAGATGCGCTGTTGCGCGTTATATATTTGGGCGAAAAGGACGGAGTCAGATTGACCCAGTGCCTTCATTTTTGACGCGCAGTCGTGGATCAGCGCGTGGAGTTCTATTATCTCTGGGGAAACCAGAGAGAAAGAGAGGTGAGACGAAGAAGCCGCGCCGCTAGACGCCGGAGTCGCCGCCACCTGGGGTATGGATGGTGCGGGAGCCTTCGACTTGGCTACCTTGGAGGAGGTAGCCTTGGAGGTCGAGGGCGTTGGGACGGGAGCGGGAACAGTGACCGCTGCTGCTGCTGGTGTGGCCGGGGTGGCGGGAGATCCTCCGGGAGAACCACCGCCCTGGGCCTGGGGACGCGAGTCGGCACGTACCGCGGTGGGAAACCACGGATTACGTGTCGGGGCTGGGGCCAAAATGAATTTTTCGGCCTGAGGGGCCTTTGCCTTAGGGGCCTGATTGGCTCTAGGAGCCCTATAGTTGGATTTGTACTTGGGTGCCCGTGGGCACCCCCGGTAATTGGCCGGATAGCCAGATTGCCGGCAGTTAGTGCACGAAGGCGGCTCCGTGCACTGAGACCTATCTTTAGGGCGCGGGCACTCTGACGTGCCGTGTTCGCCGAGGCACTTGACGCACCTGGCGGGGAGGCGACAGCCACGCGAATTGTGACCATACTTTTGGCAGTTGTGACACTGCGCAACCTCGCTAGTCTTATGTGGGGTCTCGACGGTGAAGCCGCCGAGGCCCGAGATATCGCTTAGCTCGTAAAGAGCTTTTACGTCTGCGGGGGTAGCTAAGATGGCGAGGACCATCTCGTACTGTATGCCACGTCGTGACAAACGCGATTTGCGGTGCATCCGGTGCACCTCTAGGGCTGCGATGCCCTTGGCCTGGAGGCCTTGTTGGACCTCGGCGACCGACATTTTGAGAGGTATGCCACGGATGACATACCTATAGCGGCGCTCGTCCGGGAGCGCAAAGGTATAATAATGATAGCGCTTGCTATCGAGAAATTTGGTCAACTCGCGGTGGTCGCTAATTGACCCGGGCTGGAGGGACAGCAGTTTTGGCCACTGTTCCAGGCGTTGGGCGGGATTTTGATGCCCCACTGGTGAGAGCATCAAAAAGGATTGAAGGGAGAGCCCCTTCGGGAAGCTGGAGATTAACCTTCGGTGGCTTTTTAGGCCCCTTAGGTTGGGTCGGTGGCGACGAATCCGTCGAGCTAGCGGGCGCGGGCTGGGAGGCCGCGGGTTTTTGTTTTGGCGCAGAAGGCGCGGACGGCGCAGAAGGCGCTTGGGACGCAGGAGCGTCTGAGCCACGCTGCTTCTTCCTGCGCCCGTTCTTCACGGTCGTGAAGCCGTCGTCGTCGAGGTCCGACGACGCGGCCCCAAACCGCGATTCGCTGGGGGCAGGGAAACAGGTCGCTTGGACGCGCAAGCGACGGGGACAACGGAAAGCTGGGGTGCGCCT
This sequence comes from Manduca sexta, assembly GCF_014839805.1. Taxonomy (NCBI): domain Eukaryota; kingdom Metazoa; phylum Arthropoda; class Insecta; order Lepidoptera; family Sphingidae; genus Manduca; species Manduca sexta. The sequence continues at coordinate 12,635,152 of NC_051121.1, read as the reverse complement.
GGATCGGAATCCATGGCGAGGTCGGGATCGACGGCGTCGGCCGGGCTCCCGGGCGGACTAGATCCGTCCGAGGACCCGGACGACTCCGAAGAGTCCGAGGAAGCGGGTGACTCAGGTGAATCAATAGAGGACGCGGGTGAAGCGGGCGACTCCGGCGAGTCAGGCACCGCACGGGGCTCGTTGGCGACCAATATCGAGCGCACGTATGAGCTGAATATTGGGTCGTCCCTAATGTAGGAGGCGAGGGCTGTCAGCATGGCGTGTTTTGCCTTGTTGACATCCGCCGCTGGCTCGTCAGTGTCCATAGGCCTAGATTCTGCCATTGCGGGCGAATCCGGGCCTAGGGGCACTTAAAATAAAATGATTGAATGGGCCGCGAGTGGGTTCGGGACCCGGGTGCGTTCCGCCTGGGAAAGAACCCACAAGAAACCAGGCGGCTATCGCACTGTGAACGAACGCGTGACTCTAAAAAGTACGTACAAACGTCCCCGGGTGGGTGTGCCCGGGGTTGTGTGCGTGAGTGACCCTCCCGCCGGGTGTAGGCGAGGGGGGATGTACTTAAAATTAGGTGTGCCCTAAGCTTGTATCCCTTTGCCAATCTTAATGTGCGAAAGGGTTCCTAACAATCCGTGCGACGTAAACGATATTGGACCTTTTTAGGGCTCCGCACGCTCAACCGTCACACGGGATGGAGTGAAAAGGAAAGGTAGGGTTGGGAAGGAGAGATATGCGGGGGGAAACTGTGGTGTGTCTCCACAGCTTCCTTGTCCGCACCCGTCCGGCTTCGCTTTAGCCCTGAGGGGGCGCAGCGCGGGCCGGGTCACCGCTAGCTCGGCTTGTTCTCACCGTTAGGTTTACCACCGAGCTAACCCTGAAGGGGCAAAAATTGTCGAGAAACAGAAAAAAGGGTTAGACCCTGTCCTGAGAAGGACGCGGCCGGACCCAAACAAAGGACGCAGGTAACAACAGGGACAATGCCCTATTGTTTCCTTTGTCCGTGGCGTGCAGCGAGGTCGCTGCGGTCGTTCCGAGCAGGTACTCGGAAACGGGACAATGGCTTTACCGAGCAGGTACTCGGTAAAAGCCAAAGGGACCGCTCGAGTCGGGTGCTCAGAACGGTATATGATGATGATGATGATGGCACCGTTACACATTTTGGCAGCCTTTTTATAGTAACAATGCTTACGAACTAGAGCCGGGTGCCAGTTTTACAATTAAGGCAGTCGGCCAATTAAACACGGGCGTTTCACAAACATCATCAAATTTTGTTCGACAGATGGTCGAGTTTACAAAACACAAATTAGGGGTCATAAATCTTTCGTGTGAAGATTTTACAAACAATAGGAGCCGATTTTTACGACGGCTCAACGCAAATATTTTACATAAACGACCGTTGTCCTCGATATTCGTAAACAACTTTTTAGACAATAGAATATTGAATCATAAAACCTTAAAAATAAAATCTGTGGCACAGATGTGCATAAACAAATAACATAGGAAAATGTCCAGAGAGAGCTGTTGTCTAATTCATTTTAAGCCAGATCGCCGAGGCGGACACTTGCGTTCGCTCGTCGTCCGTAACAACCGTCACTTTTGTTGTTGGCTGACATGACTGTTTGATGTTCTTTGTCTTTGTTGTAGTTTCTGGCGCCAAATTTTAAGCTTTTTCGACCTGTCTAATGGCATTGTTACCCTAAAACATAAATAGTAATATTATAAGCCTCTTGTACATGTTTTTTCGTAATTAGTATTTAGTCTAACACAGACCTAATATGAAATTGTTTTTCAAAATTTATTTGTGTCCCAGTTCTTTTTACATCATGAAATGCAGTAATTATTTTATTACGGAAATTCTCATAACTGCGTTTCAACGTAAAAACGCCTCTTAAAATCTCCCCACAAGTAATAATTTTACGGAGTAGAGTCCGGTGACCTTGTAGGCGGTATCGGGCCCTCGCGTTCTATTCACCTTTCACCATATTCACTATTTAAATAAGCACATGCCGTACTTGAGTAGTGAGAAGAAGCACCGTCGTGTTGAAAATAAAAGTTATTTAATAGCGCTAGGGGTACGTCGTCCAATAAATCTTGTAACACATTACGAAGTATATCCAAATAATTACCGCCCGTCACTAGTCCCTCAATAAAGTACGGACCCACGATTACATTACCAACGATCCCGGTTCAAACGCTTCCAGGGGTCCATCACGTCGAGTAAGCCAGTCCCGACAAGCTGGTCTAATTTGGCATCCTGGGTAATACTCCATGCCGATGAAACCCAACCCATTATCAAGAAATCTTCTTTAAATGTATGGCAATTCTGTTATCAAAAGCATTTCCAAATAATTGGCAATTCCCGTTTAATCCTTTCATTCACAACATCTACAACTCATCGGCACATATTGACACGTCTCGACTCTCGACTTATTAGCTTGAATTGTGGTAAGTTGATTTTCACCATCTAACAAAGATTCAGAAATGTAAGCTTTGAAACTCAGATCCTCCAGACAGTTTATTACATCTCGAAACCACCCGTCTAAAATAAATACGTCACTATGACCAAAGAATGCGTGCAGCTTTCCTTCCTTATTATCTAAATGATGTCTTAGTAACTAAAGCATCATTTGTGGTCGGCATGTTGTGGTGGCCTTAAAAAGACCTCATGTCAGGAGAATACACTGATGTCAGGAGACCGGCTTGGTCATTATTCCCGTGAAACGATTGAGGAGAATTTTGAACTACAAAAGTATAGTTTTCGGCAAAATCGCATTGAATAACAATTACCCCTTTTATAATGGACTCCATTAATGTATTAATATCTAAAAAAAATGTGTTGTAACAAATCTTCGTGCAATATTAATTTTTCTTTCTAGAGTACTTCGAAGCATTACAAAAAAATAATAAATTATTTCATTGCACTCTCTAGTTCTCTCATTTTTCAGTTATTGTGATATGTTTAGTATTCATGCTAGTAATTCTTCAAATTGATCTGCATTCATGCTTGTAGTGACATTGACATGACACAAATGGGGTGACATATTGGCTACATTTTCAAAGTCAAAGTAATAGCCGTGTGCTCGTCCTAAGATTTCTACATAACATTGCATCAAATTGTGCACCAGTAAAATTTCATAGATTTGAAGTTAGAACATTCCAAGATCCATTATCTAAATGAGACTCATATTCTAGCACTTACTGGCACATAGAACTTATGGTATATTAGAATCAATTCTCGGATTGATTTAGGCACCAATAGACGTTCTGTTTCTTGGCATCCCAAAAAACAAACAAGAAGTTGAGGTAGCTGCAGCGCTTATATATTGTTGAAGTTATCTTTGCTGCACCTGGTCTGAAGTAGTCGGTTGGGATGGCAACGGTGGTGGCACTGAGATTTCAAATCCAATTTTACTTGTAAACTGAATGACTTCTTGCAGTGCTGGTCGGTTCGACTTGTTGTCTGTGAACCTCTCTATTAGCTGATCTCCAACAGGCATTACAAACTGAACTTCACTCTCCTATATATAATGTGCACATTCACACGAAGTTAATTAATAAACAAGCATCACAGACTGATAACTTTGAATAAATTATGCGAGCGACGTCATCGTGTCCATTTCTTTTGCGGAGGGCGAACAAAAGTTTCTATCACCCTGCACCCCGTACGGCGCGCGGGCGCAGGCGAAACCATTTCCCAGCGCATCGCTCTCGCTCTCGCTCGCTAGAAAGGTATGTGCGGGAAAGGGATGAGGAAAGGAAGTGCTCGTGTCATGTCACTAAATTATTATAAAAAGATACTATTTTGATTGATGCAGCCGGAAATAGGAAATTAAATTTATAAATAATGATTTAAAATATGGCGGAACCACTATCGTAACTACATTCGTACCTGCTGTCAGATTCTGTATCAGACTCATCATTTAAGTCTATGATGAACCTGTCCATTTCAGCGTCAGTACATTCATCTCTTTAATTAAGCTTGTTTTTAATGTGGCGCATATGTTCCCATTCTGTTTGCCAGTCTTCTACGTTGATTGAAAAGCTTCTTCAATTAAATTCACAATGTTATTTGCCTCTTGTCCGATATTTTTGCTAGTTACTCGCCTTTTGACGAAACTCCGCACAATTTTTATTGCGTTTATCTTGCAGTGGTATGGCGGTAATCTAGCCACTTTGTGGCCATGAGCTTCAAGTATGTGATCGACTAATAGGGGCTACTAAAGGAATTAGTTTTTCTTGAAACCATTTCATGAAATTTCTTTTGTCATGTAATCATGGTAATCACCCGATTTCGACTGGGATTTCAATATGAATAATGCATTCGATATAAACCCCACTTTACCATCCGCATGAACAATAATCCATGGCACACCAACAGAATCATTTTTAGGACATCTTCATTTTATATTTGCCCGCATTTATTCACAGCGTAGGACGCGTGAGTATGAGTCTCGTCAACGAACAAGAGTCAGTCTGCCTTCATTTCGATTCTGTTTCAAAATGGTTAGGTATCTGCATCTCCAAGCTAGAATATCATGCCTTTCCATAAGTATATTTCTTCTTGACCAACATTTTTGAAATCGAAATCCAATTTATCGGATTATATGCCACAACGTAATACGACCTTCACGAAAATTAATATCATTTTTAACTTTATTAAGAGTTTATATAAAATCGGGAGTTTCTTTCGGACAGTACACATTTCGTGTATTTTATTTCGTACTTAACGCAGATCAAAATCATCAAAAAAACAATGGCGAACTGCCATAATAATTTTTGTTAGTATATTTCTAATGCGTCTATAGACTAAAAATATTTTTAGTTATAGAAAGTGAATCCCTGAAAAATGTTGTCTTAAGGTTTACTATTGTAGGAATACCTGTATATAAAGACATTTCATCAAAATTGAACAATTTTCAGATTTTATCGTGGTTTTAATAATTGAAATTTCTTATAATAACATTATTAACAAAACGACAATAATACGTTTGCCCGCTGAATTATTTTGAACTATACCGGACGAGCCCCCAAAATTGTGGGATACGTTACAAAATAAAACTTTACTTTTCAAGTTAATTACATTTTAATATTTTTTCTCTCTGACGTCTTCTATCTGTCGTTTCCAAAACTCGTCTGTCATTCACGCTTCTCTCGTTTCATCTCGCTCACACACTTTACATTCCATTCCAAGCATCACACTAACGTTCCATTCCCACATATATGTCAAAGGGAAAATAAAGATTTGTATCGTGTTTCATAACAATTAATGAAATTGTAACTGAAATTTATATAAAATGTTATGTGTATTGTTCGTATTACGAATGTGAAAGCTTTGGTTCAGTAAAACAACTGTGACGTTACATTTTATTTATGATTTTTATATATTTTAGATTATTCTTCGAACAATGAATCAGACAAACGCACGAACTCTTGCAATTTTTGCCACTGAAGGGAATCGGAGTCGGAACTTGATACGAACGAGCGCCTTCTTCCACATGTCCAATGGTTCGGTGTCGTGGGCGTCGCTCGTCTTGTACACCTTGCAGTCGATGTAGTACACACCGCTGGTGCTCATTGTTCGTCGCTCGCTGCCGTAGCCCACACGGTTCACAAAATATGATGATAACCGACTAAAAACACTCTCAGTTTCCTCTGTGTCAATTGCGTATTTGCAACTTATGCCAAATATATCTTTTTTTTATCTTATTTTTTTCTGAAACAATATTTCCCATAAGTTTATGGCGAGATGAAATGAGACAGGAGATGATTTTTGGTCTGATTTATTTCATGCATAATGTGCTTACATACTAATCTGGTACGTGGCGTACGTGACTTATCACTTAACTAAGTCTACGTGATATGTGCGACGTGGTGGCTACATATACTCCCCCCTTTAAAAAAAATTAAAAAATATAACAATTCCCTCCGTAAAATATTTTTATTTTAGTAGGTAACATAATATGTACTCAGTAACCTTAACCTTGCCGATAATAATATGTTGACGTTGATGTGTCGATGCCTGAAATGAAATGATTTATTTGAATCTGTAAAATGTTATACATTATTTAGATTCCGTCAATATTAACTCTACCACCAGTTCGGAAAGCAGTTCTCACTAGAGAAGAACGGGCAAGAAACTCTGGTGTTGCTCTTTTCAATCAGTTTAGTGTAAAGACTACAGTACATGATGAAGTGAGAAGATAAAAAAAAAATACAATTGGTTTTTTATTGTTGTTTAGAGCACTTCATTTATAGGCTTGTGTAATAAGGAATAAATTAATTTAAATTTTCATATGTCTGCACAACCCTCTCAGGAATCATGAAATTTGTCTATTATTATCCTTATCATTATTTCCTCCTAGCACCTCTAGCAATTATAAATTGTAAGCGAAATGGGCAGAACAGTCCACACAAGTAGCACCCGTTCACGAGTATGACGCATGTGCCAGCCATCGGCCTCCTCAACCATATTGTAGGGAAGTGGCCGACCCGTCACACGACGCCGCCGCAGGTACAGATAGTTAGAGAGTGTTTCATATCCAAGCCGCTTACAGTCATATTACAAATAAAGAGAAAGAAAAAATATATATATCTCGATCAAGTGACATGATTCCAAAGAAAATCACACAAAAATGCTTAGTCCCAGGCATTTATATCCTCTAGGTATTCTGAGATCTTGTAATAAGCTTTATTACACAACTTGCGCTTAATAGTGGCTTGGAATTTCGCAATATTTAAGGATTTGATCTCAGTAGGAACTTTGTTTTAAAAATGTATACAGTAACCCTTAAAAGACTTGCTGATCTTTTGGAGCCTTGGTTTTGTGATTTAGTAAATTATTTTTGTTTCTAGTATTTTAACTATGGATATCGCCAACTTTTGGAAAATTTTCTATATTTTTATGGACATACACTAAGTTAGCGAAAATGAATTGTGATGCTACTGGGTAAAGCTCATATTTTAGCGCACTTTGTAAAATGTTTCTGTCCGAAGAGTTAGACTCCAAAAAAAAAATTTTAAAAAAATAAATAAACCTACTTTTTATAAAAATTAAATACAGTACGTACAATTTTTTATTGTGTCAAATTTTTTCATAAACATATTTCTAGTATTTACTTTTACACATGAAAATAAAAAATGTTCGACTTTTTCATTCCATACATTTTGTTGGTTTCTGCATACGCCCACTCCACACAAATCATTACACATATAATTTTTATCATTATGACTTTTTTATTTTTCGTATATATCTTGTTCTATTGAATATTTAACTACGAAAAAAACGACAACAACTACAATTAATCACCCCGTATTGTTTATATTAACAACTTAAGAGGTGTCCCAAATTTTATTCTCTTGTAACACGTCAGTTGTGTAACGCGATATTTCCTGGTCTTGTTTATAATCTACCATAAATAATTAATTTATTTGAAGTGGCAATACTAGCTCATCGTACTTGACACATTCCTGAACGATTCCGCCATCTTTTTTTCGTGTTAGTTGGAAGAACGTGTTGGAGCAGACTGTTTCTCCTTAAGAAAAGGGAAGATTTATTCCTTGGAATTATCATTAATTAAATAGCTGTCCTGATTTTTAGTTTTAAATCATACACAACAATCATTTCTTTGTTGAACTATGACAGTTTTTGAAGGCTATATTTATTAATTTACGTGTTATGATTTTTTTTAGGTTAGTTCGTGTTGTATATTTCATACGTTGTGCGACAGAGTGACACAAATTGTGCGACGTATTACAACGGAAATTATAAAAGAAAGTGTATATTGTTATATTTTAGAACAATTCAATTTTTGATCACTACACAAACTGTATTTATTTTTCCACAACATTTATAAAACATAATTTAAAAATAAGTGGGTTCCATAACAAACCCGTCAGCTGAATCTGAAAATAAACAACTTAATAATACGTCATATATCTAATGTCTATATTACCTACTGTACCTCTTTAAACATATTCATACTATTGATGGTGTCATAAAAATAAAAGTTGAAATGCGGATAACGTTGGTAGAGGCCTATGTCTAACAATGGTTGTTCGTGGGCTGATATGATAATGCTGGTATTGATGTTTTTTATTTTAATAGACGATAAATATTAAGAGCATGATTTTTCAGTAGCCGAATTTTGTTTTTGAAATTATTTAACATTTACTTTTTATTATTTATATGAGCCTATAATGCAATGTGTATTTTTTTATTTAACTCTACAGATGCCTTTATCTGCGGCGGAAAGATGTCGAAGATACAGAGAAAAATTAAAACAAACGAATCCTGCTAAATTTGAACAATTGAAAAAGAAGAATGCAGAGCGAACTAAGGCAAAAAAAAGAAAAATAGTAGATATGACTGAAGAAGAAAAACAAGTAATAAGAAAGCAATGGAGAGAAGCTAAGCGCACCAAAAAAGCAAAAGTTGAAAATTTGGATCAAGCAACAAACGCTATAGTTATAAAACGACGTAAATACCGTAGTAAATTACTACAAGAAAACAAAAAGTTAAAGGAAAGAAATAAACGCCTACTTGTTAAAAATGCCAATTTACATAAAACTATTATCAGATACAAAAGAAGGGTTATTAATTTAACCAACAGATTAAATATTATAACAAACAAATCAAATGAAGCAACTATATCTAGGACTCCCGTCACACCAATCAGTAAGTTCATTGAGGGAAAAACTCCTGATATCTCAAAAGAATCAAAAGCAATGGTACCTATTGCTCAGTTAAATACCTAATTTTATTTACAATATAATTTATTTTCCGACAGAATTTATTGCTATACAAAGCCTCTGAGGGTAACATTGTTTAAAATCTAAGAGATATTTTAGGAATAAAATAAGTATAATATGAACTTTTTAGAATATTCACCTAATCAGTACATTATTCTATAGTTTTAGGTAAGAAAGAAATTATTAGAAACACGTGTCTTAGAAGAAATTTTAAAAGAAACTTACAAAACCAGTAAACCATTTGAAAAACGGGTATTGAAGAGAATAGTTCAAAATGAGTCAGTCAAAAAACACAAAATGCAGAATAAAATTTGAAAATGTTTGGGTTTAAAAAGAGGCATACGCTAGTATCATTTTATAAAGCAGAGGAAAGTGAGAACATCCAAAGAAATAGAAAAAATCTTTAAACAGGATGACATCAGTCGCATGACCGCCGGAAAAAAAGAATACATCACTCGTAATAAAAATAAAAAACAAAAAAAGGATTTTTGTTAAATACTTTATCCTAATTTGTATAAAGTATACCGAAATGAAGGTGGAAATTTATCCTTTGCTACTTTTAAACGCTGTCGCCCATTTTATGTGGTTCCTCCGCATGTATCCAACCGAAACACGTGTGCTTGTATTAAACATGCTAACTTAGACTTCAAAGCACAGACTCTAAAGAAAGCTGCCTCAATAACATCTACTGATCCAAATGATTTGATTTCTGAAATAGTATGTGATATAAAAACAAACCTTGCATGTATTCAGAGTGTGCAGTGTGTGCTGGAAAAAAATTTGCTTTACTACTACAGAAGATATATTATCACAAGAGGTTACTTGGACTGAATGGACAATTAAATGTTATGAGTACGAAAAATCTTGTATACGCTAAACTACTAAAAAAACTGGTCAAGAGGAAAAGGCAGGTACATTCAATACACTAATTATTCAATTCCAAGAAGAATTCCCAAAATTTAAAACTCATTTTTATAATATTTACCACCAACACAAGCAATATAAAGAAGCTATAGAAAAGATACACGATAATGAAGTTGTCATACATTGTGATTTTTCCGAAAATTACGGATGTAAAATGGCCGAAGAAGTGCAGTCTATGCACTTTGCAGGCTCAAGGCAACAAATTACATTGTATACAGGCGTATTTTACATTAAAAACCATAAACATTTTGTAAGCTGTTCCGCATTCACTAATATATTCTAATTGTTTATCCGAAATTGTACTCATTATTATAGTTCTTGCCTTTAAATCCTTCTTTTTCCATTCCGCCTTAGCTTTTCATCTTGACCCGGAGCGGGGGTTAATGGCAATGGCGGGCTCGTTACACTCCTTATATTCTAATAAGGTTAATAACCTTAATTTCCAGCCCGTATAGTTTACACCATCGAAAATAGGTAGCGTAACATCTTCAATTTTTGCTTGATTAGCCATTTTTTGAAAATAATTATAATTATTGTTTTTTTGTTAATTTTTCCTTCTCGCACATGTAACTTTAACCTCTAACTTATTCTTTTGTCGTAATAATTTTAACAATCCACATATTGACACACATTGAGTTTCATTTACCAACCAAGCTCTGCTACCGTGTTGGGATAGTTAATGCAAGAATGCAGGAAAACTTCAGTAACAGATAATAATATTTGCATAATACAACAGTAATTATTCGACTTTAAATTTTTAAAACTTTTCGATTGGACTTGCAATAATTTACTGCTTTTATCATTATTTTCGTTGCGCAATTTAACCTCATGATCTAACAATCTAGTTTTAACAAAGGCTAGTGTCGAATTATCTTCGGATAGTTTCTATTGCTTTTATGACATCATCATATGTAGTCGGTATTGTTAATAAGTGTGATACTTTATCAGTTTCTTCCAGCGTCGCACCAGCAGCCAGCAATTCGGTAATTAGTTCATCAAAAATTGTGAAATGTCTTACCAAAGGAAGGTCACCTTTAAGTTTTAAACTTAACAACTTTTTTTGCAATGCCAACTGAGTTGCGAGACTTTTCCGCTCATGTAAGGCATCCAGGTTCCTCAAAATATCTCTTGCTGAGACATCTTCGACGAAACCAAGAAATCTGCTAAATATTCAACAATGATACCTTTTGCAATTTGGTTATTTTGCTTCCAATTTTTACAAGGTATTACGGGATCTTCATCAATAACTTTAAGAACATCCATTTCGCTTAGTAGAGCGCGTATTCTAAACTTTCATACACTATATTTTTCTCCATTGAAAGTTTGATATTTCGCTTGAATTTTAGACCATCCATGGTGGCGACAAAATTTTTCTTCGTTTAATTTTTTTTAAAAAGCAATCTTCAATGTTATTAAATTATTACGAAAATAACTTCAGCAAGACTGGAGTTAAACTAAAGTTAAGACTGGGCCCATAACCTATGGGAAATAAGGTTACAGACAATAACTGAATATAATTATATTTAAATTTTATATTTTGGAATGCAGTGGTAGGCCTACTGAATATCAATCTTGCTCAAGATTTTTTTATTTTCTAGTATGTAAGTGAAATCAATTAATCGTGGAAGTAGATATTTATCAGGTACAGTCGCGTTATTGAGCATTCGATAATCTCCACATGGTCTCCATTCACCATTTTTTTTCTTTACCCTGTGCAAAGGACTAGCCCATGAGCTGTCCGAAGGGCGACAAATGCCAAGCTCCATCGTACTACGAAATTCCTTTTACCAATACTCATCAGGAGGTAATAAGTCTTGCACGTGCTGATATCGGCGGTCCTTTAGTGATAATATGATGCTTAATCTTATGTTTTGCAGTAGTGCGGAGGGAGTAAGGTTTCATAATATCCTCGTATTTTTTTTAATAGTTGAATAACGCGTGGATACGTTCCAATTTAAATAGTGCTAATAGTTTACTGCGTCGATTTGATTAGGGTTGCAGGCGTCGTCAGCTCAATTACCCTGTCTATAAATTTGCGATCAGCTATATCAAGTAATAACTTATAATGCTCTATGAAATCCGCTCCAATAATTGGTTGTGTTATATCGGCGATGACGAAGTTGCATATAAAATTTCTCCGTAGCCCCATGTTCAAAGTAAGTGTTTTTTCACCATGTCTTGCCAAGTAGTTTTACTTGTATTATCCGAGTTTTTAATATTACTACCGATATAGGCAGCTTTAGCATGCTATATACACTTTTAAAAATTTGAGACTATGTTCTCACATAATTATTAAATTCGCAGCGGGTGTAAAGGACCTTCTGTCATATAATTCATAGAGAACATCTCTACTACGTCTAATACCGTTTGTTGCCCAAGAACTGAATGATATTTTATTTTTTAATGGCACTGATTTTACACCACATGTTTTATTAAATATGTTTGTAATACCATTTAATAATGTTTTAAACATATTATTTGGGTGGTCTTAACCGCCAGTCAGCTTAGGCAACACCGAATTAAGCCTAGCACTAAATTTCTGTAGATTACATTGGGTTAGGGGTCTAAATTGTACTATGTTCTTACTTCTATTGCTTTCACAATTTAGTTTGACCATTTGACATGTGTGGTCTGAGCGAACGCCAGCTAATAATTCTTTAGAGTTAATTTTAAAACTTGAAATAACATTATCAATACAGGTAGCTGAAGTTGTAGTTAATCTAGTTGGCTCGAGAAAGTGACAGTTTAGATTAAATGATTAAAGTAAATTCAAGAAAAGTCTTTTATCTGAGGAATCCACTTGCAAATCTATATTAAAGTCTCCACAGACTAAAATGTTACTACTATTCATTTTAAGATTTTTAAGAATATCCTCCATTTTAGAAATAAATGCCAATATATTTGATGAAGGAGGCCTATATACACACAATATAATATAACCACTGGTCTCTGCACACGCGATGTCACACACTCGTTCTACAGAAAGTTTTACAATATCCTGCCTATCCTTGTGAGAGACACCATCCTTGATGAGCATCATGGTGCCTCCGACTTCTGCTGATATCCTAAAGAACGAGCTGGGGCCTCTGTTGCCACTAACACTAAATGCCATTTTATCTGCTTTTCACTATTTATTTAATTTATTTATTTTACAATTTTAGGAAAGCTTACAGACTAATTATAAAAAAATAAATGTTTAAAATTAGCTATGTTTCAAGTTTGCTGATAACAAGCTTCCACATATATATATATATATATATATATATATATATATATATATATATATATATATATATATAAGCATGTAACACTATATAAATATTAGGTAATAAAAAAAAAAAAATATAATTGACAATAAAACTAGCTTAATTATAAATGGATAGGCATAATAAAAAAACAAACAGAGAATGGAAAGAACTAAAATTAATTAAAATATAAATGTAAATATAATTGTACAGTTTGAGTTGAACAAGGTGTATGTTAGTAGTATTATTTTAATTACTGATTGAAAAACAATTTACTCATATTGCGCCTTACTGCCAAATTACTAGAGCAGAATAAATCAAGATCTAAATGACAAGAAGCTCATTGAATTTACTTGCACGTTGCAAAGAGCATTGCGTCTATAGTTGGTAGTTGCAAATGGTACGTATAATAAAGATCTTTGTCGCAGCATAGCTGAGTTTGTACGTATCATATCCCCTCAAGAGTTGCTCACAGTCAATATTACCATTAGCAAGGTTTACTAGATAACATATGTCATTTATGTCGCGTCGTAAGTATAATGGTAAGAAATGATACTTTTTACAACGATGAATATAATCATTGGAGGTTTGTCTAGCCCTGAAGTCTAAATAGCGTAAGAATTTCTGTTGTATGGCCTCGATACGGGATTTATAAATCTCATATCGAGGGTTCCACACTTGCGATGCGTACTCTAAGTGGCTACGTACGAAAGAACAATATAATATTTTAATACATTTCAATGAGTTAAAATCTGATGAAACTCTGATTATAAATCCTAATGCTTTAGATGCTTTATTAACAATTTTATCTATATGCTTATCAAATATGAGTTTATTATAAAATATCAATATTATATCTTTCGGCAAATTATTGTATGTCAAGTATTTTGCCAGAGAAACGATTTATATTTTGATGAGTTAATATTAGGTCATTTTTCTCTGTTGTCATAACTGTTTAAATTATTTTTACTACACTTATATTAGTAGTGCTACTAAAACATGTAGTAATGGAGGTCTTCGTCATAGTACTTATGACTTAGTTCATATTAAATGCTAACAATGTAGCAATCTTCACTTTAACTAATTTTGACAGATATATAGCATCTCTAGTCAATGCAAATCTACGATTGTCTGTAAATTTATTAATGTCAAAAAATAACAGTTTATCACTATAGTGACTTACTAAAAATTGCATATGATTGTTTAACATACATGAATGTGCTTATTCAACCTGTCTGGTACATTGGTCAGAAGGGGAAATGCACATATTACTTTTTTACAATTTAATTTGGTCATAGAAGCAATGCTTTCTGTAATATCCCTTTTACATAAGTTCTCACTATTGCCCACTAAAAGATCAATACAAGACTGAGAACTATATTTTTTACTTATTAAACATTTAACAATAATATATTTATAGTACATTCCTGACAGGCAATTATTAGTAACAGAATGCTCGAGATTGTTACTTAGCAATGTACTAAAACCTTTCCCTATACTATTTGAAAATACAACCGTAGAAAATCCCGCACAATGCGTCTCTTCTTTAGTGTTACTCATATTGGTAGACTGGTGGTTTGTCTGACCGATACACTGAACATCAACCATGACAATCTTTTCTGTGTCAAGAAAAGACACAGTGCACTCAGATGCCACAGCAGTACTCTCTGACAAGTTTTTACAGTTATTATTAATATTTGTAACAGGATCTAACTGAGGCACTGTTTTATTATCTAATTGTAATAGAAGTTTACCAATTTTATTTTTAGAGGATATATTTTTATTATATGTTAAGCTTAGAGATTCTTCCAGCATTCTAATTTCATTTAACAAATGCTGGGTGTCAATTTCATAAATACTCTTGCTATCTTCTAATTTTATCTGGAAGTTATTAAACTTATCTAATGAAGCGCTACATTCCTTCCTTAATGCTAAATTCTTGGCAAACTGTTTTTGTTTCTGGCTAAGTCTTTTTGGTTTTTTTAATAAATTTACTTAATTTTATGTATTTAATTATCTTTTTATGACTCAAATTATGCACATTAGATTGATTATAATTTAGTAGTGAGTCATCCTCGGTAAGATCAATTGTTGAGGTAAGTTTCACTGGGTGCGGGTTAAAATTTCCACAAATTAATTCATTATGAAAGCTTTGGTTCACCGCTGCCTCGAAGCACTCCTTTTCTACATTTAGATTATTTATAAGGTTGTTGGCACTATTCTAATTCTAAGTCCCTTGTGCACGTATGTCGTGTAGCTACTGGTTAGTGAGTCGCAATGAAAGGCTGATGACCAAATATACGTGCGTTTAATACGATCTATAATTTGATACTGAATACATAATATCGATTGTACATTTATAATGGATGTACTCTATAAGGATGTAGGCACACCCTAATCCTACACAGAGTCGCCTCATATAAAGAACTACAGTGAGTAAAGCAATCTGTGATCGCTTGTAGTTTGTTCCGTTCCTCCACTAGAACTTCATTTTGTTGATGTAACTCTAATAACTGACGCTTAAGAGCTGCATTTTTGTTAACAATGATGGCCACTTCCTCCTCGCTGTCCTCACGTTCTTGCAGGAGCTTCTGGCATTGGTCTTTGTATCAGATCAATTAGGGTTTTCCTCAACTTCAGTTCAGTTTCTACAGCTGCAGCCTTACGGGTCTTCATAGTGGAAGTTTTGTGCTTTGATGTACTGAAAATAAATAAAGAAAACAGATTTGATCTTTGATCCAAGACCTTTGATCTAGCGAGAGTAAGACCAACAGGTGAAGTAAAGTAGTGGGGCGGGTACTTTAATACTAATTTATAATATTACATTATTTACTAAAACACTGATATAATCGAATTTTTGTATATGTTTTGAGTTATACAAGTAGAATTTTGTAGTTTTTAATGCTATCTGGGACAAGACATGCAAATCGTCAGTTCTATTTCCACTTTTGTCAAATAGAACGAGATTTTAGCGTTGCCAATAGACGTCACTAATGAAAATGAGCAGTGTCATTAAATTTGTGAAGTGTAACGTATAGGTATTGTAAAATATTAAATTCAGTAATACTCGCCGGTTTTTTTTAATGTTGTTTGAAATTCAAATGACCGTTGACTACATTGCGATATCAGATTTACTTTGTAAGTCACTTAATTAATAACAATTTCTACAAAATATTAATTTTTTAACAAAATATTTCATAAGAGGAAAAGTTTTAATTTTTGTACCCTTAGCGGCATAAAGTGTATATTGTTCATTTTGTATCAATGAATGTCTCTGGGGTTTACCAATAACTGAAATGTTTGCTCCTGTGTCAATCAAAAATCTTAAACCACTTTTACGGTCGGTAATTGAAAGGCGGTTGGACGGGCGAATAGCACAGAGGTCCGCCGTAATCTGTGCTTTAATTAGTTTCCCTGATCCCTTCAGTTAATTCCCTGTTTCCAATCACATGGCTTGACACATTTTGCTGCATATTTTCTGTATTTATCATGGTAGAAACAGAGGTGTCTGCTTTCCCGACTGTTTGCTCTTGAACTTAACGTCGATGGGGAATGCTGATGATTATAATAACTTTGAGTGCTACGTCGATAGTTTCTGCGATCTCGTTGAATTGCACTTAGTTCCAACTGCTTGTCTACTAACTGTGCTAATATGCATTGCATTGTGCCGTTGTTTGTTTTGGTTTCGTTTTCGCTAACAGTTGACACCTCCGTAATTTTCAAATTTGTCAATATCTTGTCAGCGATCTGACTCATCTTGTTGATATCTATGTCCTCTGTCACCGCTAGGACTGTAGTCACTGATGGTGGTAAAAGCCTCAACCACAGAAGTTTGATGTTTTCATCGCCGATTTTTCCTTTACTCAAGACTCGCATTTTGCGTAGAAAATGTGATGACATTTGATCGCCGAGGTCCAATTCAGACAATATTTTTTGAAGTTGACGTTGATCTGATTCCTCGTAGCAGTCGATTAGGCGTTCTTTTATAGCCTTATACTTCTCTGTTGACGGCGGGCAGGTAATGGGGTCACTAACCTGCAGTATTTCTTCTTTTGCTAGTTTAGCTATAATGGTATAGTACTTGTAGTCGTCCCCTTGTTTCTATGGTGCAACTATAGCTTCTAGTTGCGTAAACCATAACCTGGGTTGATCCCTCCAAAACTCCGGAATACGGGATAAAATGGTGATGCTAGCTGCTATCTCCAAAGTTTCTTGTTGGCTGCTGGTTAACTTGCAAGTTGACTTTGCCATGTTCTTTATTTTCTTGTTCCAAAGTAAATTGTAGTGCGAGTCTCTAAATTCGGCACGGCGAGATCGGGTGTGTAAGCGTTGTGGCCTCGACAATGCTTTGGCGGAATTTCTCAAAGGCACGTCGGAGTCACCACTTTTCCATAAGTTTATGGCAAGATGAAAGGAGACACGAGATGATTTTTGGTCTGATTTATTTCATGTATAAATGGTGCTTATATACTAATCTAGTACGTGGCGTACATGACTTATCACTTATCTAAATCTACGTGATATTATGTGCGACGTGGTCGCTACAGTAGACATTACACAGATCACAGGTAGTTATTTCCACTATAATACATATTCATTTGTAATTTGTAATTACTAATTTCTAATTGAACAAAGCGCTGGTCAACGAAATATCACAGAACTATCAATATATAAAATGAATATGACATTTTAAGATTATTTTATGATATACATATGAACGCGGCATTGTTGCTTTGCCCATTACAGTGCCACGACCATTCTGTCGATCCCTCAGTGCTGAGGATCGTGACCGAAGTAGGCTGAGTCTATAGAGTCTATAAGCGCCCTCCATCTGGTTGTATCATCGGCAGCGTGAATTCCATCGTGCAGCTTGAGTTGCAAAAAGGTTTAGTGATTTGTTCACTCCATTTAGCCGGTGTTCATCCACGAGATCGCTTACCCTCTTTGTACCGTCAATATTATTTTTTCGAGGCTGAGGCGCCACGTATGTACTCATTATTGCGTTTTAACTATTCACTATATTATCAACTGATTTTTTTTTAAAGTATTCTCATCTAAATAATACAATAGGAGGTGCGAGCAGACCGCGGAGGATAGTCAAAATCGCCATTTATAGATCTTTAAAGGAACTATTGACTTCTGATATCTCTAGCGCTTATTATTCTCCCTGTCACTTTCTTAAAGATATCAAATCTGTCATATTGATTTTGTGGCTGTATTCAATGTATTGCATTTTATTCTCTAACGTGACCATCAACTCATACACCTCTTCTTCAACCAGTGAAATCAAAGTCGGCAAATTCAATTTGTCTTCCACGCCATTGGCTGAAAATACATGTCTACGCGTTCATAATAAGCAGTTGTCTCTAAAACTAGCTCTTTAATCGTCCCGACTGTCGTCATAACGCCATAATGATCTTATAATCCAATAAAATATCTTCAGGATACACATTTAATTTATTAATTTAGCCCTTTGAACTAAGTGAGAGATCTGATCTTTGAAGTTGTATTATAGGATGTTTCTCAACTCAGCGTGCCTGTTGACAAAGACATTTTCCAGTAGCTTCTATTGTTTGCGGTCTTGAGCAATTTCTCCGTTTGTATCCCCCAGTAAGTTTAAGCTCATCTTCCCAGTGCAATTGTTGTCGTCATCAGCGTCTTTTACGATCTTTAGGATACCACTGCGTAATAATTTGGCTTCAATTTTCTTGTCTGGATCTCAACATATGGTTGTTCCATCTCCGTTTTTGGAGGTCTATTCTTTCCTGGATGTCAGTTAGTTTTGTTTTTGATATTAGTTGGACATTGCTAATTCTGTTATTTTCAGCAGTTTCGCCACATAACTTGCAATACTTTCATTTGATTTCTGTATTCGTTGAAGAAATTTAAATCGTTCAGCTAATAGACTCTATCTAGCTTTTATGTGATTATTCATTAAATTCACTAAGGCCATGGATGAGGGTTTGTGTGGGATACATAAATTCACCACCAAGTCATATGCATCATTTCCTATAAGTTTTCATGCAATATGATGAAAACTTATAGGATGGCGATGGTGTTTCCGAAACATTTTTAAGGCGCCTTAGTAAGCAGAAGTGGAGTTTAATTGTTTTCGCATTTACGTGTTTTACAACGATTTCTGCTATTCGTTATGCGAACAATTGTGTAAGGGCTTATGTATTTAGGTTTTTTTTTTTTTTCTACGCACTGTATTAATCACTTGTTTATAGATTTCGATGCCTTCTACGCATAAGGTCGTAAGGCTTAGAGTGCTTTTTTTTCAGGAGAGCTGTGTTTGTAAGTTTTGATGATATAAGTAATTTGTGCAACATTTTCAACCGATGTTTTTGCATAACGCGTTAAATAATCAGTTTAGGGACACAGTACCGGACGCTGGATGTAATAAGAACTAATATTTATGCAAAGTATCTCATTTTTGTAACTTACGACTTTGTAATTAGCGGAGAAACGTCGTATCTTATTGTTACGACCCTATACTGTTAATCAGATTGATATAGATCAGTGGTTCCTAACCTTTTCAATGTCACTACCCCTGTGAACAAGTATGGGAATTGAGTTTACCCCTAGCCAATTTAAAATAATTAAAACCACACAAATTCGAACGAAAATATGTTTATTATCTAACTAAATTCTAAGAAATTGCACGTTTAGGTAACTAGTCAAGTAAAGTAATATGTAAATCTTGGAGTTAACTAGTGTGAAGGTTGAAATTGCTTTGCATTCGCAAGTTTGACAATATTAGGTTCGGTTTCACTCAACGCGCATCTCATGTCATGCTCAACATTCAGACGGTTTCTGGCTTTTGTTTTAATGTAACAAGAGTTGAGAAACCAGTTTCACATCTGTAAGTTGTAGCAAATGGAATCAACATTTTTAAAGCTCTGTCAGCTATAATGGGATATTCTGCAGCTGCTTTTCGCCAAAATGTGCTTAGTTTATCATTTTGAAAATCAACTTTCAATGAGTTATTCTCACGCAGCCCGAGAAACTCTACTTTCGCTGACACATCTTCGTCCTTGAAAATATCGACGCAAGTAGAAAATGGTCTTAAAATCCAGGAGTAGGACTCACGACTGTCCATGTTCGGAAAATATTGCTGCAGTGAGTCTATCACGGCAGTTAAATGTTGAACCACGGAATTTTCAAACGTGATTTTCTCTTGTTTATATTTATTGTATGTATTATTATTTGCTAATTGCTCACTTAGCTGTGTAAACATTGACACATCACCAGCTTGAACTCTGCGTTGGTAAAGTTCCAATTTGCGCAAAACTTGCGATTTTATCCTGCAACGTCAAAATATTCGTTTCATTTCCTTGCGGTGAAATATTGGAGACTATTAATTTCAGTGAAAAAATCAGCAAGGTACGCCATTTTTAGAATAAATGTTTGGTCTTTAATTTTTGCATAATATTCTTTTTCTTTTTGTGTTCTCTGGTTTTCAAAAAACAATCCAATTTCTTCTCGTAATTCGTAAACCCTACTTAGAACTTTGCCTCTTGATAACCAACGTACCTCTGTATGGTACAAAAGAGCATTAAATGTAGCACCAACTTCATCGCACAAAACTTTGAATAATCTTGAGTTAGTGGCGCTGCCTCGAATATGATTAACAATTTTACTATGTCACTCAACGTGTTTAGCAAATCTGGTGGAAGCGTTTTCACAGCCAAAGCGTAACGGTGTATCAAGCAATGATAGCCGAAAACTTGAGGAGCAACTTGCTTCACGAGTGCCTGAAAACCAGAACGGATGCCCATCATGGAAGGCGCCCCGTCTGTACAAGTACCAATCAGCTTTAACCAGTCTAGGCCATTTTCCTCTATAAACTCTTTTAGCGTTTGAAATACGTCTTCGCCGCGAGTAGTAGTAGGCAAAGACTTGCAGAACAAATATTCCTCCTTTACATCATCATCTTTAATGTATCGTGTAAACACCAATAATTGTGAACACGAAGCAACATCTGTGGACTCGTCCAACTGCAGCGCAAACATAGGACTATCCTTTATTTCAGAAATAACGGTTGCTAGAATATCGGCACTCATTTCACATATGCGACTTTGAATAGTAGTGTTTGAGAGTGAGATTTGTTTAATCTTAGCTACATGTTGCTCACCAATAACAAGTGCTACTGCATCTAACAAGCAAGGTTTGATGAGGTCCTCTCCTATAGTGTGTGGTTTTATTACGTGCGATGCGATAAGCAATTTTGTATGAAGCTTGAAGGCATGATTCATTTGCTTTCTGTATATTGCCTGTAGAATCCATGCGGGAAGACTTCAGAATCCTCTCCTTTTTCTTAAAAAAATCTATATTTTTATCTGCGAACTCCTTGTGAACTTTAGCAAAATGTTCTTTTAATTTGCTCGGTTTCATGCTTTCTGGATTAAGCACTTTATTACATAAAACACACTGAGGCTTTTCTATATTTTTGTCTACGATGCTTGTGAAACCCCATTGTAGAAATGCTTCTTTATAAGTGCGCTTTTTGCCAGATGAAGTAGAAGCCATGTCAAAAACACCTGTAGGTACCTAAAACAAAATCAACTAATACATACCTACGTAAACAAATCACTCGTGACAATATTAACGTGACGATATTAACAAACACTGCTTACCTTTGAATTTAAACAATTCAAAAATACGATTTCTGCAATGCGCGGCGGAACAAATAAAATGCGTGTTCTTCCTAAGCTTAGGTAAACAAAATGAACATCGCCGCCTGTCCGGCCCGCCGCTAGTCATGCTTCACCCTCCCACACCGCAGCTCACCCGCCGCCGTCGCCATCAGCCGCGCGCATGAGAGCGCCGTGCTACCGTTTACCGTACTATTATTTTGTTTATTGCTATTTTAATACTATTTCGTGCCATCCCGTGTTACCCCCTTAGAATCTCCGTTTTACCCCTGCGGGGGTAATTACCCCCAGGTTAGGAACCACTGATATAGATTGATTGATATACGAATATATCGTATTTTTGAATTACGACTTTGTGCTGCGTGTAAACTGTCATACCTCTGTATATTAGGGTTGTATAATCGGTACTGGATAAACAAAAACAATAAAAAATTTAAGCTCAAATTCATTCAAATAAGTTTAATTATAGATAATAAACAATTCAGTCTTCTTATATCACTATTAACATTTTAATAAACTTTTATTTAAAAAAAAAAACACAATTAATATTTCTGAAGCATTTAACAAAATTAATACTCATTAGTGAGTATTTTAAAAGCAAACATAGCATACTTTTATTTTAGATAAAAATCAAATGAAACGAAAAATAAAATCTGTGTCGTGTGACTTACTACTTAAACTATGTAACTGATACATAATATTTTAATAATAATTATAATCTACTTAAATGAAATAAAATATTATAACACTTCAAATTAAAATGTAAATCACCCAAAATCAAATATATAATTATAATTTTTAATCGAGGATTTGTAAAATATGTAAGTAAATATAAAAAGCAAACACAATTCGGTTTCTATTTTGGCCGGCACAGTTATTGGACCAAAATCGAAATTCTTTTGCACCATCACTAACTTTGGTTTCAATAAATTAAGACAAACAACTTTGCTACTTCCCATACTCCATGTTTGCCATTTATTTCAGGCCACATGTAACAATAACCTTCTTGACTAGCGAGATCAAATATAGTAAAATTGTAAATCGATAATTTTCTTTTATAGTAAAATAAACCGACATTACCATGAGGACAGTTTAAACTATTTTTCCTTTACTGTCTAAAGCTTCTTCTTTATCAATTGCCTTTATTTCTATAGCTTTTGTCTTATTTCTTATGTGGTGTTCTTGTTTTTCTTCTTGAGTCATTGTGTTTTTGTTTGTATTATATATGTGGCATTCCTTACATATGTCTTTTTTTGGTTTATGGAATGATATATTCAAGTTTTGATTTGTAATGTCACGATATTGTCTAACCGTCGTTGCTTTTTTAGTTATATTTTCAGAAGCACACCATTCATTGTATAAAGAAAACATTTTTGTAAATGTAAGATCGCTGTCTAAGTAAATTTTAGAAGAATCTTTCCGCACATAATGAGATTCAATTGGCTGGAACGTTTGATTGATGAACGTGAACGTTTGATGATTTACAAACCCCTGTATTTCATCGTCTATGACAATAGTTCTAGTACCACCACGCCGTACAGGAGAAATAGACCCACCGCCTGACTGCCATTTTACCAATGCTGTTTGAACTGTTCTCTCTCCTACAGAGAGTGTGTTTAAGAACATCGTTTTGCAGACACACACTTTATTAGGTATACCAGAGTTGGATTCCATAAGAGGTAAATAATACTTAATTGATTTCTTACGTCTAGATACGGCATTTGAAGTAGATGGATACTTAGTGTCGCCTACTTCGGTATGATTGACTATGTAATGCCACTGTCTACAGTGATCTGCAATTTGCCAGAAAGAAGTAAATATACGCTTCCTTTCTTGTGCATTAAACTTTTGAAAACATTTAAGACGACAAGTAATTGAACATGGTGGTTTTAAAATCTTCCCTTCTCTTTGAACTCCATTTCTACTCAAATACGCTTTTCCTAAATTTTTTAAACATTTTCTTTTTATGTCCTTCCACTCATAACGGCGACGCTGACGTTTTCTTCCAATTCTACTTGATGGTGTACTTTCATTAGACGAACAAACAGAAGAATCCTGACGCGAAGAGTTACTATGCTGTGGTGTATCAGCTCTACTAACACTGATAGAAGAACAATTATCTACATCACAAATAGATATTTTTTTAAATAACCGAGTTGAAATGGCCACATCATCTTCGAAAAAATCGTTATTTGAGGAGGACATTAGTGTTAGGTCCAAAAAAGGTTCTATAATATCAGCTGATTCTTGTGTAAATTCTTCAGGATATGGATTTGCTTTGTTTTCATTTGGCGTTAAAGATGAAGGTGGGGGTAAAATTGATGGATGGATGATGGATAGACTAGATGTTACCTCGTCAATACTTGCTATGTAAGTACTATCAACACTTCTGCTACTATTATTAAAAGATTCACCGAACATTGTCTTGTATAACTCCCAATGATGTTCAGCTTCAAGGGGTACAGATGATTATGAAAAAAAATATCTATTAATGAAATTCATAACGCACTATAATTTTGCGCAAAATACGCTTACGCATATAATATAGACTTACATTTTAAATTTTAATGATATTTCACCTATTATTGAAATGCAAATAATTGTATCTTTATTTTATATCAAAGCATAAAGTCGTATGTGTATGATCCATCTTTATAAGTTTATTTAACTTTATATTTAAACCACGCATATCGTAAGTAATAAGTTACGACCCCTAAAATAAAATTGTTGCGAAGTATAAAGTCGTAACAAATCACTGATAGTGATTGATAACGGCGTATAAAGTCGTATCATAGATGTTCTGACGTTGTGTGCCGGAACCATATCTTTTCTTGCCGAGGTGAATAAAACATGAATATATAGTAATATAATTTATTGTACGACTGTATTGCATTCATAAACAAGTAAATAAACATAAAATACAATAAAACTTACCATTTGCAAGATTTTCATCGGCCGTTATTACTTCGCTATTTGGGTTGGGCTTATTTAACACTAATTTGAAAATCTTTGAAGACCGTACGTTACTCATTTCATTAGCTTATACGTCTTAGTTATTAAAATTAACCGAAATAATGCAGAATCTATATTCTTTTTAACATTTAAAACTGGTTCCTCGTTCTTGTTACTTCATGTCATACGACGTCGGTACTATGCACTGATTGGCCAGAACGCAGTCCAATAGATCGGCGCGCATCGTCTGAACTAATAATGCAACCTTATGCGCAGGAGAGTTCAAATGATAAGACTATTATCCATTCGAAAACTCATTATTTATAGTAAATATTAATGTTCTGAATTCAGGAACATATAATTTAGTTTAATGGGGTTCTAATGGCACAAAAATATAATTCTGCTCAAAAAATATGTTACGACTTTATGCGTAGGAGCCATCGATTTTGTCGCCTTCTTTAAATGGTGCTGATAACGTGTTTCGCTTTGTTTTCTCTATGACTGAACGTCGGGAGAAAATTATAATATTGTTAGCTGTCAATTCGAAATAAGGAGGGTAGCAACTGTCAAACGTCACCAAATACCTATATAAGAGGTGGGAAATCAGTGTGCCGACTCATTCTGCCGACGGACGTGCGCTCGAGAACATCTCCTAGAAATTCAGTATTTGTAGGATTTAAGTAAAAGATATTTATTTAATAGTAAGACTGATTTTTGTAACCTCTGATAATAATTTGTGATTTGTTAATAATTATTTCCCTTTTTTCTGTTAATTGTTTTCTTTTTTTAGTAAAATTCCATCTCATTCCTAAAAATATACAGGGTCATTTCGACATTGCGTTACTAAATGAAACCACAGGTTCGTGGTGACCTCTGCTAACACCGTGCAAAAGATTATTCATAAGTAACGAATATTTACGTCAATAATTCCGATTTTAGATTTATGATTTTTTGATCACGCTGTCTCTTAGCGCGCTTAACTAAAGTGAATGAACTACGTCACAGCTGATGATATTATTACCGAACCTATAGGGTTCAGAAGGTCAGCTCACAAATGAACTCCCCATACGTTCACTGACTTGGTTGCAGCAGTTCATTGAGTCAATAATTAATTACTACAAAAAATATTTCGTCAATATAAACGTTATTTTCATTAATAAAATAGTTTTCTTACCAAAAAAGTTACCTACATAATTACTAAAGTTACAAAATTTAAATCTATTGGTATCGTATTTTTTCTAGATTCTACATGATATTCCGACATTTATTTTAATTACAACATTAATATTTCGGTTTGTCATAATATCTAAAAGAAGACTACGTAGACATTACCGAACGTCATATTATGGTTTCTGTACCATTTCTTTGCTAGATAGACACTATGGCAATGCGTCCGAGTCTTTGACCGAGTCCGAAGAGCGCGCGATTATTCAATACAATAGTCGTACTCTTTCTCGCCTAAACTCGCAGTGTTGTCAGTATAAACTTTTTTACCAAAAAGCTTGCTAAAACGACAGTATTTCAAAAATTCTGATATTAGATTTTTTTTATTACATGATGTTCTAACAGATTTAACACACAATTGTATTACAAAATAAAATAAGTAATGATTTATGATGAAATGATTAATGAGAAGTCTACCTAATTAATATAATACACAGCAATATTTTAGAATTTTTAAATATTATTTTAAGTAATAAAGTATAATAGAGATTTTGGATTCAGTCATTCATTTTCAATAGGCATACAGGGTATAAAATAAACAAGATATTGCACAATAAGGTAATAATAAAAAAAAGTTTGGTAACACTGCGAGGGCACGTGTTAGTAGTAAAACTCTGGCTCGTCAAATATCGTGTACCTCCAGACTAGTGTTGCCAGGGTCAATTTGTTTAAAATCAAGAAGGTAAAAAAAATCGAGATTTAGTGTTATGGATCGGGACATAAAAAAGCAAGTATTTTTTTAAAATTTAAGTTTTATGTATTTCGTTTTACAAAAAATATCACTGCAAGTCATGCTAAAGTTGCGTTTTAATTTGGATTGCTGTTTTAACATCAAAGCACAGATCGCCGGGTAGTCGCATCTCTAAGTAAGAGAATAAAACAAAACTGTACGTTCAGCGCTAGTGAGATGATACGTGCTATTTTGATTGCATTGTCGCACTCAACACAGTGATGAATGCGTAGTTTATTTTTTCATAATACTTAATGGTTTTAATAATTTTATTGGTGCAAAACGGGTCATGTTCCCAGAACTCTGAAAATCGGGACGTCCCGCGCAAATCGGGACATCAGGCAACACTACTCCAGACCCTTGCCGCTAGTTTGTGGAATTCGCTGAACTCGTGTGTCGCGTGTTGGTCGGTCAGGCACAAAGAAATTTAAAGTGGTCCCCTAAATACGACCTTAACACGTATAAAATAGTGTCTATTTTTAGAAATATTTTTTGTCATTTTGAATATTTTACGATCGCGAAGTTGCATCGTTGACGCGTACGCAAAACTGAACGTATCACAATCTATTGATTATGTTTCTGTCATTACGATTTTAATGTGGATTTATGAATTTGCGATAGGTACTGAATGGAAAAATCCAATATCATTTTGTCCGACCCGGGATTCGATCCCGTGACCTTAGCAAAGCATCCGTACAACAACTGCGGCACCGAGGCAGTTACAAATTAACTGTATTAAAAATACTTTGAAGTATGAAACAACTTTTAAAGGAACAAGCAATCTACAAATCATCATTAGGTATTGGTAAACGCATTTACTATTTTGAAAACATGTTAAGATACCTATTGTGACGCCGCGCCGCGCCGTGACGCATCCCGTCGCTCGACATTTTTACCTCAAACTAACAATTATCTAATTATTATCAAGATTGTAACTTCGTTATTAATTGTTCGTGTGAATTGCCAGACTTGCAGAATGATATTTTATTGTTATGAGTGTTATAAATCTAACCCTTAAACGTATTTATTATACCTACTTATCTACTAAAATGGATGAACTACCGACATTAGAATGTGTGTGTTTTGATTTAAAAGATTGAAACCACTTTAAAATTACAAAAATCATGTGTTATGTGTACCTAACTTATGCAGTTGTGGTTGTTTGATTAATGTCGTTTGCTTATGATGATAGTTTGAGCATAGAAAATATTGTTCTAATGAAATGTGATGATTAGTGCGTGATGTTTATGTTGGCGTTGGATGTCCACCTGCAAGGTGGACAGACGACTTGATAAACGTCGCGGGAACACATTGGATGCAGGCAGCTTTCGACAGGTCCGTCTGGAAATCTTTAGGGGAGGCCTATGTTCAACACTGGATTTTATGTGGCTGATGATGTTTAGGTATGTGTCTTTTTGTAACGTCGGCGTAGCGTCGTCGCTGCTGGTCTAATTGTTGATTGAGTGATGTGGCACGACACAAAACCCTAGGTAGTTAAAGCGCCGACATCAGCTGTTCGGTTGCGGCGCGGCGCGCGCGGTGCGACGAACTACCCCAGGGTGACCACCTCAAAAATCGCGAATCTGCCTGACCCTGGCAAAAAATCTGCCAAAATCTGCCTAACCCAACTCCAGAATATATCTAAAATATGCCATCATATTATAGCATCCATGAAGACGGGTATAAATAAATTAAATACTATGTATTCAAAGGAATTCCTTTATTGAACCTGAAACATTTGACTTTTTTTAATTACTCCATTCACTACATATTTTTATGTGTCACTCCGGTCGGTACGAACGCTCGTATTTTCTCTTCATCATACACGGAAAAACAACTGCACACATTAAACGCTAAAATAATAGCACAGGAAATCCCCGTACTATGCCCGTGACAAAAGTTGCTAGCTCAGTAAATAATTTCCTACCAAGTATATGCATAATAAAAAATAATGTAAATAATAAGCAACAGAAAATTATAAGGATTCAATTTATATATAATAAAGATAGAGATTCAAAAATAATAAAGATTAGCTTGAAATCTGTCAAAATCTGCCACTTTTTTGAAACTTCAGCTTAGTCTGCCAGAGTTAAAATTTTGGTGCCAAATCTGCCCAAATGGCAGAAATCTGCCACAAATGGTCACACTGAACTACCCTTGCGCTCGGAGTGTGCATCACTTGTTCGTGTGCGTGAGCATAATATTATCAATGACTGTGTGCGATGTTGCCGCTCCGACGAATTCTAGTATAGTAGTAGTGGCAAAAGGGTGTGTAAAAATAAAATGACTATTTGAATATTTATTTTGTTTGAAAATTTTACTTTTTTGTTTTTGACCTTAGGTTAGAGTAACTTATAGTAAACTGCTTCTTTCAAGATTACTTTCTCGCAGTTAAATTTAAGTCTAGGGTTACAAAATGACCCTGTATAAAAATTGCGATAGAATCTGCGAATTTTTATTATTTTAATTCATTTTTACCTCAATGTTATAATCGGACAACTGACTCAAGTAATCATGGTTGAATCATTTATCAAATAGGTTTGTAATGTGTTTTATATGAATTGAGCAAGTTATTTCTCAGTCTTATATGAAATGGCACGTGTATTGTTCGTATTACGAATGTAAAAGCTTTGGTTCAGTAAAACGACTGTGACGTTACATTTTATTTAGGATTTTTATATATTTTGGGTTGTTCTTCGAACAACGAATCAGACAAACGCACGAACTCTTGAAATTTTTGCCACTGAAGGGAATCGGAGTCGGTTTGGAACTTGATACGAACGAGCGCCTTCTTCCACATGTCCAATGGTTCGGTGTCGTGCGCGTTGCTCGTCTAGTACACCTTGCAGTCGATGTAGTGTTCACCGCTGGTGCTCGTTGTTCGTTACTCGCTGCCGTTGCCCACTCGGTTCACAATATATGACGATAACCGACTAACACTCTCAGTTTGCTGTGTGTCAGTTGCGTAGTTGCAACTTATACCAAATATATCAATATCATTCTTTGATTTTTTACTGAAACAATTCATAAAACATGTATGATGAATTACAACTTATCAACACAGAAATTTCTCTTAAAACCTTTTGCAATTGGTAGAATAATATATATGGTCTGACAGGAATAGTAACAAATTAAATAGAAACAAATTAATGATTGCCATCCAAACCAATATTGCGATACATTTACGTTTCTGTTGTTGAGGTGTTCCATTATCATATTATAAACAGAATATATGATTTGAAACAATGTCTATTACCTCAGAGATATACGTCGTTGCGAACACTGAATACACATTTCGATATATATTACTTATTAATAAGAGATAAAGAACATTCTTCCTTCGAAGTCCATAAAATGTTTTAATTTCTCACCTCGTACGTGTTGAATTCGTCGATGAAACTGACTTGCGCTTCCCGACGGTGTCAGCCAACACGATGCGGTTGTACAGGGTGGGCCATGAAATAGTTTAAATTTGAAAAATAAATATAAAAAAACTACATGACTTATTTAGAAAAATATGTATTAACGAAAAAGCCAATTTGTGGGAATTTATATTTTTAAAATAATGTCATCTAAATGACCGCCGTCTCGACGCTGGCATTCTTCTAAACGAGAACGGAAATTTTCAAAGACTCTTCGGCAAAGTGACTGTGAGATGGCAGACATCTCTTCTCTAATCTTTGCTTTTAATTGTGACAGTGTCTTTGGCTTATGGTTGTAGACATGATTTTTCAAATATCCCCATAAGAAGAAATCCGCTGGTGATAAATCAGGACTCCTGGGTGGCCACGGGGTGTAACCTCTCTTAGACATTAGCTTTTCCGGGAACATTTCCTTAACTGCTGGTAGGGACTCGTTAGAGGTGTGGCAAGTAGCTCCATCTTGTTGCAACCACGTATTCTGATTGTAGTCAACAAATTCCTGGAGTCGTGGTGCTAGAAACTCTCGTAACATTCTCACAGACTCGGTAGAATTAACAGTGACTGTGCGACTTCGATAATCCTCAAAGAAAAAGGGCCCGATGATTCCTCTAGCTGAAATTGCGGCCCACACAGTTACTTTTGGTGAATGAAGGAGCCTTTCATGTTTAGATTTAGGGTTTTCGCTACTCCAATATCTGCAGTTTTGTTTATTAACGTGCCCGTTGAGGTGGAAATGAGCTTCGTCAGAAAACAAGATGTTATCAAAGCTGCTGAAGCGATTCAACATTGTTTCGGCATACGACATGCGTAAATTTAAATCGTTTAATTCCTGCACTATCTGTATCTTATATGGGTGTAATTTTAAATCAAATTTTAAAATACGGCGTAAAGATGTGCGTGATATTCCTAATTCAGCCGAACGTTTGCGCGTCGATAGATTTGAATTGCTTCGAACTGAAGCGGAAACTTTCTGCAAGTTCTCTTCACTCCGTGAAATCCGCGGGCCGCCAGTTTGTTTTACATTTAGTGTCGATCCCGTTTCCCCGAACTTCTTTACCCATTTCTTTATTAAAACTGCACTTGGATACTGGTTTAAGTCATATAAATCGTACTCAACACGAAACATGCGTCTCACAATAATGGTCGAACTATTGTTTAAATAAAATTGTTTTACGCAAAAGGCGCGTTGCGGTCCCGTGAAACGATCCATTGCGACTAAATTTCCGAGAAACGAACTCGTGGTTGGACCATTCCCCGCCCACCGCACCACTTGTGTTTGCGCGCGAAATAAGATTTGAATATAAACTAATTCATGGCCCACCCTGTATTTCTTTTTGGGTTCAAAAGCCGGAGCTGGTTGATAGTATTCGCATTCTGATTCAGACTTGAAAATTACTATAATTTTCAAGTATTTAATTTATGTTCAAATTCAATAAACGGGCACTTACTGCAGAGTGATTTTAACCCTTAAATTGGCAGTGTATGTACTGGCATACATTAACTTTGTAAAAATATTTGACATAGTATAATAAAAATGTCTGTGTCACAAATCATTTTAATTCATTGCAATACTAATTATTTTTATAAGGAAAAATAAAACACGTCTCTGGCAACACTTATTTTGACATTCGGTCTCGAAAATGGCGGCCCGGCGTAGCTCATCTGTGTTGACTAAGGTATTTATATTATTTTAACTTGGTTTGACATGGTTTGTGGTGTTTTTATGAACTATATTTTATGCATAACAGTATAATCGAATGGATTTGATATGTTTTGTGTATGGTGACTTTGTGTTTTGAGTTTATTTTGGTCGGTAAACTGATGTATGCTGTGGCATACATTGCCAAATTCGTAATGAAAGACCCTTCGTTTTATCTGTATGACACAGCATACATTGCCAAGTTTGTAATGAAATGCTTTATTTGTAATTTGCAAGATACCGCATGTATTTGTGATTTGGGATTGCTTTTTATTTTTGGTTGAAGCATGTTTTTTTGTTTCTTTGTTGCCAGCAAACGCTACTAACTCGAGGTGGTAGAATATTAGCTCTTGTGCCTGCTGAAAATGCACCCTCTGACGATAGCGAGCGCTCAGATGTCGAAGAGGAATTTCGTGTACGCACCCCGCTTTCTTCATTTTCTTCTCCAGCACCTTCTATTCATTCTTCCTTGGAAAGACTAAACATTTTAGATGATGACGAACATTACAACAGCGACAATGTTCCACTTACGCCTATTTTTCAAACAGTATATTCAAGTCCGTCTTTAGAA
Source organism: Manduca sexta (assembly GCF_014839805.1). Lineage (NCBI taxonomy): Eukaryota > Metazoa > Arthropoda > Insecta > Lepidoptera > Sphingidae > Manduca > Manduca sexta. Next base: position 12,602,983 of record NC_051121.1, on the reverse strand, counting down.
CCAAATTGCAATAAAGTACCGGTGCTGAGTGATATTCCGTCACTCCCAACAACTCCTCTTACTCCAGTAAATCCACCAAATCCAAAAACCAGATCCCGACGTCGTCAGCCCACCGTTCCTGTCCTGAAAAGACCGAGACTAATGAAAAAATTTACTTTGAACTATCAGTGGAAAAAGCCGTTTTTCGACACAGAGCTATTATAGAAGAAGACTCCAATTATACAGATGTTCCGGATATATCAGCGATGGATTATTTTTATAAATTTTGTTCGCCAGACATTCTAACAGATATCGTAGAGCAAACAAATTCTTACTGTTGGAGATTGTAACCTTCGTCGTGACTTATTATTTTTTATATGTTCTATTTTTAGAACTAATTGTATTTTGTTTGCCATAGTTACTTCTCTTTAGTCCGAAATAAACACTCATGTCAATAACATCATTTTACTAACTTTATTTAATTACTAAGAACATATACCATATTTACAACACGTTATCAGCACGAACGCTTAGTTCTTAGTTTTTTTCACGTTATTTAGTAAAATAAAGTTGTATATATTTTTTGTGTGACTAGGAAATAGTAATAGTCTGAAAATGTCACATGAATCTGGAGATGTTTCGAGTGTGAAAAATTCCCCGTCGTCGAGCTCATCTTTTACATTTTCATGTTTGAGGAATAAAGATGGATATCCTACATGGAAATTTAAGATGCGCAATTACCTTATGCATGAGGATCTGTGGGAAACAATCGGTGGATACCCAAATGGAGACACAACCCCTGCCTCTACAAAGGTACGCAAAGACGCAAAGGCATTAGCAAAGATATGCTTATCAGTAGAAGGTGCAGCGATAACCCATATAAGATGTGCGAAAACTGCATCTGAGGCATGGACTTGTTTGCAAAAAGCCTTTGAAGATAAGGGAATAGGACGAAGATTATTTTTGGAGCGTAGACTGTACAGGTTGAGTCTATCAGAGTTCCAAAATATTGAACTATATATTAACGCAGTTATGTCAACCGCACAGGATCTTGCGGATATTGATGTAGTCATAGAGGACAAGTCTATTGCTGCAATACTTTTGGGAGGTCTAACTCCAAGGTATGAACCTCTCATTATGGCTTTAGAAAATTGCAATGTAGACGTGACTACAGAGTTGGTGAAAACAAAACTGCTTAATGAAATGTCCAAAGATGTGGCTACATCATTAGACTCTGTTTTTCATGCGAAGAAGAAGCCAAAGTCAATGAAGAAGAATATAGTTTGTTATGAGTGCAAGACACCTGGACATAAGAGACCAGACTGTCCACAGAGAAACAAGAAGGAGAAAGGCAATGCGGTAAATACCAATGATACGATATTTACAAGTCTTAATACTTCTGGAAACCCAAGAAAGGACATAATTTATGTAGATTCAGGTTGTACTAGACACATGACTTCTAGACGGGACTGGTTTCAGAATATCTCGATACAGAATCAAGGTTCTGTTACTGTCGCAAATGGAGAACAGATTAAGTGCTGCGGAATTGGAAATATTTCAATAAACACGCCCGAGAACGTGGTCAACAATATTAGTGATGTTGCTTATATACCAGATTTGAAAGCTAGTTTGTTATCTGTATATAAAACTGTTGAAAAGGGTTTTATTTGTGTTTTTGATAAAAATGGATGTAACTTTTATAAATCTGATACTTTTAATTTTACAGGTGAATCTGTTGCTCATGCCTCGCCCTGTGGTGGACTGTACGTTTTAGATGGAACTGTAAATGTTTCCGAGAATGTGGCGGATAATTTTTGACACAAGATGTGCACTCTGGCTGTCAGGATAGTTATCAAATTTGGCATAAGAGGTTAGGACATTTGTGTCGTATAGGCATGAACCAACTGAAAAATCACAAGGTAGGTATAAAGTATACAGGAGTAGATAAAACTAGTTGTATCGCTTGCGTGGAAGGTAAACAAGCAAGAAAACCTTTCAAAAGGTTAGCGTTTAATAGGGCTACTTCCCTTTGGAACTGATCCATATGGATTTGATGGGACCGGTGTCTACAACTTCTTTTCAAGGAAATAGATATATGTTGACAATAGTAGACGATTATACGCGAAAAGTGTTTGCTTATTTTATTTCTTCTAAAACAGAAGTCAAAGATATATTTTGTGTGTTTCAATGTTTTGTTGAAAATCAGTTAGATAAAACAATTAAAGCAATTAGGACTGATGGAGGTAAGGAGTTTGTGAATAAAGAGTTTGTTGATTATCTTGCTTCAAAAGGTATTGAACATCAAACAACGACGCCTTATAGTCCTCAGCAAGTTGGAGTAGCGGAACGCACCCATCGTTCGGTTACAGAAAAGGCAAGAACGTTGCTAGCTGAAAGCTCACTACCGAAAGCATTCTGGGAAGATGCATTCCAAGTTGCCATTTACCTTAAGAATAGGTCTCCTCATCGAGCCTTAGGTGGACAAATTCCTTATGACAAATGGTATGGACGAAAATGTGATCTTAGCCATCTAAAAGTGTTTGGTTGTAGAGCTCTAGTCCATATACCTTCGTGTCACAGGAAGAAATTAGATGTCAAGGCACAGGAAGCAATTTTCGTCGGTTATTCTAAAAATCCAGGCACTTATATTTTTAGGGATCCTGCTAACCCACGAAAAGTTATTATATCCAGAGATGCAACCTTTTTGAAAATTGCTTTACAGCGTTAAAGCAGAAGCAATCTGTCGCACAGTCAGAATCTATATTGTTATTTGATGAGCAAAAGAGATTGATTCTGAGTTTGATCATGACTGTCAATTCTATGACTGTGATGAGAGTATCAGCCCGGCGGCTGAAGCAACTTTACCAGTAAATCTAGAAAGTGCAAAAGAGTCAGTGACTCTGGAAGAGCGAGAGTCTCTCAGTGACTTAAGGCTGCCTAGTGTGGAAGAAGAGACAGCGAATTTGGAACAGGAATCGCACCCTGAGCGCAGATACCCTTCCAGAGACAGAAAAACAACAAATTTTTATAAAGCTTACAATACGTCAATGGTAGATTCTAATGAACCTACGACATATTACGAAGCTACTCATGCCGATGATGCTGATAAGTGGCACCATAATATGGCTGGTGAGTATAGTTCTTTAATGAAACTCCATACATGGAATTTAGTAGATAAGCCTAAAAAAAGGTTATGCCATGTAAATGGATTTACAAAATTAAACTACCAAACTCTATGGTAAAGAACTTATGATATTGGGAATTTTGTTGATGACATAATAGTCTTCTTTAAATCTAATTTGATATTTGACACTGTCAAGAATTTGAATTTTTGAGAAGATTTGTCGAGATATTTTTCATTAAAAGCTCTCTGAATTATATTCTTTCTATATTAGAAAAGTTTAATATGAAGGAGTGTAAGACCGTGGATACTCCATTAGTTTAAAATAATATGGCAAGAAGAACGGATGGTCAAGTCATAAGAATGAAGAACCATTTAAAGGGTTTTTGTGACGCAGACTGGGCAAACTGTCCAATCGACAGAAGGTCATACACCGGTTATGTTTACAAGTTAAGTGGAGGTCCAGTATCATGGGGAGTCCAAGAAGCAACCTACTGTTGCGTTAAGTTTGGCCGAGTCAGAATATATGGCATTAGCGTCTGCCACGAAGGAAGCGTGTTACTTACGTCGGTTTATATACGAGATAACAGGTATACTTTGTTCAGTTAACTTAGCTTCTGACAGCCAAAGTGCCATTAATCTTGTTCGAAATCCTGTACACCACAGCAGGACAAAGCATATAGATACTAGGTTTCACTTTATTAGGAAAAGGTATCTAATAATATTGTTAAGTTAGAATATATAAAAGTAACGATATGCCTGCTGATGTACTAACGAAGGCCCTCGGACCTCTAGCACACAAACGATGTGTAGTTAACTTAGGTTTAGAAACTTAATTATTTTATTTGTTTTGTTTTCTGTCACAACTGCGATTAAGGGCGGCTGTTGGAGATTGTAACCTTCGTCGTGACTTATTATTTTTATATGTTCTATTTTTAGAACTAATTGTATTTTGTTTGCCATAGTTACTTCTCTTTAGTCCGAAATAAACACTCATGTCAATAACATCTTTTTACTAACTTTATTTAATTACTAAGAACATATACCATATTTACAACACTTACTCAATAGGAAACACTGGACGTTCACTTGGTTTGACGGAAGATGAGCTTCGCGATTTTCTAGCCATACATATTATAATGGGGGTCGTGAATATGCCAGCATATACGGACTTTTGGAGTTTACGATACAGGTATAACTTAGTAGCAGATTTGATGACACTAAAACGATATCAACAAAAACGTCGCAATTTGCACTTCGTTGACAATAATATACAGGATTCCGACCGATATTACAAAGTGAGGCCATTTGTGCAGAAAGTAAGACAAAATTGTCTAGCACAGGAAAATGAACGGAAGTTTAGTATAGACGAGATGATGATTCCGTATAAAGGAACCAAAGCTGGAAAACGCCGTCAATATATGAAGGACAAACCCAACAAGTGGGGTTTAAAAATTATGTCCGCGCCGGAGTCTCAGGCATGGTATATGATTTTCTTCTTTATGGTGGCGAAGATACATTCAGATTTTACACGTTTTCAGATAAGGAAGCTTCTATAGGTTTCGGAGGACGAATTGTAATCGCTTTATGTCAAAGCATAAAATTCAAACCGGCTTTTGTTTTCTGTGACAATTTTTTTCCTGCCCTGAGCTGTTTTACATTCTACGCGAAGAATACGGTATATTTGGTTTGGGGACTATAAGAAACAATAGACTTAGAGGAGCAGAAAAAGTGTTGCCTTCAGAGAAAGAGATGAAAAAAGAAGCCTAGAGGAAGTTATTCACAAGTAGTGTGCAACAAAAATAGATTATCGGTAGTGAGATGGAACGATAACAAACCTGTTACCCTAATTAGTTCATATGTAGGCGTAGAACCTGTCGAAAAATGAAAAGATACTGTAAGGAGACAAAAGCAAAATCGATGTCGACTGTCCCCAAATAGTCAAGGAGTATAATAAACATATGGGGAGTCGACTTAGCCGACATGCTTATATCTCTCTATAAAACACCATTTAAAAGTAGGCGTTGGTACATAGGTATTTTTGTTCAAATACTTGACATATGCATAAATAATGCCTGGCTTTTATATAGGCGGGATCAAGCTCAATCAAGCAAGCAATATATACCCCTAAAAGATTTTAGGTACGAAATATACGAAGGCCTGAAAAATTTGGTCGTGCTGATAAAAATGACAAAGCCAGAAAAGGTGTGCCATCAGCTAACCCAGTGGAATCGTTACGATACGATGCCATTGGTCATTTTATGATAATGACCACTCAAGGCAGGTGCAAGCTATGTCAGAAGCTTACCACTGTATTGTGCATGAAATGCAAAGTGCGGCTATGTTTCGTAACAGGGAAGAATCCCAGAAACTGTCAATTAGATTACCATGTAAAGGCGTAAATTAGTCATTTCAGTTCAATAAACGTTTATACTATTACTATCTTTTGTATTTTTTGCTATTCCTGCTCCTGGATAAACTCCCGTCGAAATTTCATAAGTTTTAGGACTCACTTCCGTCGGTATTTCATTAGTCACCGCACTTGGCAATGTATATCCCAGCATACACGACTTTGATCCCTTGGTTTTCTATTCACTTGGCAATGTATGCTGTGTCATACATGAGTTTTCAGGAAAACTGAAACGTAAAGATATTTTTTCGTATTTTTTTGTAATGCCTTAAAACGTCTTAAACCCGACTTCAATAAAAAAATCGGTTTATGTAAAAAAAAAAATTCTGCCAAATTAAGGGTTAAATAAATTTTACTAACATTTTTCCGTTTGAAACAGTTGGTTGAATATACCAGCACAATGAGCTTGATGAGTCGATGACAGCTGGGCACGGCAAGCGTCATCAGCACAGCATCGCAGCATCGCTCGGCATCCACTCGTCGGCAGATGGTACACGGGGGACGCCGCGTTGTCACCAGTCAACGTCGCGTGGGCAAGCAATGGACCTCACATAGACGAGTGGAAATCGCGTGGTCTACGAATTTCAGAGTAGCCTTTCAGCGATTGGCACCGGGTCTACACGTATGTTGGGTTTTGTCAAACTATACAAACTGTGAATTGGTTTTCATAGCTGTCGCGCTTTATGAAGATGAAAATAAAAAAAAAGTTAGGAATAGGAAAAAAAGAGTGAATATTGTATTCACTAGCGAGCGTCCATAAATTACGTGAGGTGTTTTTTTTAATTTTCTGTAATAAAGTTAAGTTGATAAAGCCGAAAAATGTTTTGGTTGTCGTTGAAGAATTAGCTGCATCTATCAAAAGTAAATTCCAACTGTGGCATCCGCATGGCGCGAAGAATTCTCTTGGAATTATATTGAGTATTCTTGTTCTAACACCTTTGTTAATGGTGGCGCCGTTATGATATCCCTGTCATCGACGAAGGAAGACCTGGAAGACCGCTTTTAACCTACGTGATTCGTGCGAACAGCGAGTTGTCACTGAGCGGTCAGCTCACCGACCACGCGTGGACTTCTTATAGTGTAACATGGGTCTAAAACTTCTGTATCTAATAAATAATAAATTACGTTTTTGATAAGTAACCTTCTTTAGTTATCAAGCTCATAATATTTTCTTCTTTAAAGTAATAACGATAGTTCAATATATAGGGTTCATTTGACATTACCTGAAGTTTACTAATTTTGTTCCATGATATTTTTAGTGTAGTAGTTTTAGTCCAATTTCTACCGTTTAGTTAAATTTTACAATTGTTAAAATCTGTCAGTCCATAGTCTCTGCCTATCCCTATGGGCTAGAGGAGTAATACTATGTATGTATGTAAAAATCTGTAACACTTATATCAATGACATTGTAATTTGGAGGGTCGACTTTGGCCCATGTAACTAATAAGCAAATTTTTAGCATTTCTTTCATTAAAGCATGAACGGAATTGGCTTCAGTTTGCGTATGTTGCAAGGTTAGGTACACACAATACATTGTTTACATCAATAGTAAATTCGTTGTCTCCAACACGTGTCGTAATCTGCAGGTCTCCAGATCATGAAACGGGCACAACAGTTTGATTCGCAACAATGATTTGCTTAGTTTTGGGTTGATTACAAACATTGGATAATAAGTTCACGTTCGAAACTATATGTGTGCTTACGCCGGAATCCAAGTGCCAGTCTGATTGACTGAATTCTTTCGTAAGAAAAACTGCACTAAATGCATTTGTTTTTGATTTCTCCGCAACCTGAGAGTCTACTTCGAAAAACGAAATCCGTAGTTTCGGATGACGGATCGTACATTTTGTTACTACGAAGTGATACGGATCCGATGACGGATTCGACGACGGATCCGTAATCGGATTTTGACACTTATGACATTTTTGCTTTCGTCAACCGCACTATGAACACCTCAGAACAATGAAAACACATTTGACATAAAATACATCGTTTCTTCGTTCGGATCTTAGCGTCAATTTTACGAAAGCTCTAAGCATTTCGTTTGATTTCGTTTGGTACTTCAGAGGTTTTAAAATTGCTCAGTAACTCCTGTTTGAAGAATTGTTGCGAGAGGAAAGTGCTGAGCGATGTTAGGAGCGTCTCTAACTGCGTTAAACCTTCGTAACATGGAATTTGTAAGAACTTATAGGACTTTGCCACCCCTTTTTGAAACCATCTGCGAGGATATAGTTCCACTAATTCCTCCAAAGAGCGTATACGGGGAATTGATACTACCACTAAGGTAAGCTATAGAAGAAATATTACTTTCTACCTCTCTCAAGAACCTAACTGGTATTAGTATTGTAGTATTCTTAACGTCTAAATGATCTTGTTTTTGTTTTTTGATGCATTGTACTGTATATAATATTTGTCTAATTTTATATTTTGACTGCGCTACATTTTTATTCCAGGAGTTGTAAGGGAGCTGTGGAACTAAGTATAGATGGGTCCATGGCCCAGCAAACAGTCTCTGAGTGCCTCAGGCAAGTGTTTGAGTCAGCCTCATATATTGACTAAATTTATAAAATTTCCACAAAACCGACAAGAAAGGACTCTTATAAAAGAACAGTGAGTTAATAGATATTATTCATTCTTAGAAAGTACCTAAGTATCATCCATATAGCATTAGCCTTTAATTTAAAATAAATTTAAACACTTTATTTACTTAGGTTAAACAAGCCATTAATAATTTCTAATTTTTTCATAAATATGGAATTCCAGGCATATGTATGTGGGTGCATTGACTGCACCCATATAACCATTAAAAAACTTATGAATCTTATGCCATCCTTTGTACAAAGTGCCTATGACTTTGAATTTATTAGACTTTAAACATACTATGTTTTCTTGTTTCAGAATCAAATAATTAAACAACTACTAACTCGCTAGAGCTGCCATAACCAACACTGCTTCACGCATGGAAGATTAACTACCAAATATATGTTATCGGAAAATAAAACATTATTACGATCATTTTTGTATTCGTTTTTTAATTTTTTGATTCATTTCTTTTAACTCTCTCAGAATCCCCTCCAGTACTTCTTTTTTTTCAGTTCAGTCAATGCGAAGAACCCGATTAGAGTCCGCCTGTGTCGCTGGGCGCACTAGTCGTCGTACTCTCCTTGAAACTGTTAGGTGGAATCATAGGAAAAAGGTTAATTGTTTATTGTAAACATCCTAACACAGGGTACATAAATATACGCGTTCTTATTCCTACTGGGATGAAAAATAATAAGATTCACGGAAAGATTCAATAAATTTTACCGTAAAAACCATTGTGTATATCGATGGGCAAAACTAATGATTTCTTTAATAGATCAAACCAAGGAATTTACTTGTTATTACACAATAACTGCCTTTGCAATGAAAACGATCATTTGTTTAAAGCGAGTAAATAACATTTTAATAATAAACTTACCAATACAATAAATAATTTTACTTGTAAATTACAATTCCAATTTGTTGTGATTTTCGCCAGTCAACTTGTCAATGTCCATCAATTATCAAAAATTTTAATATTCCACAGATTAAAACATAATGCAATAAGACCGTAGATTGCAAAATCAACAAAAATATTTGTTATTTGGTAACTAATAAATATTTAGAGTTATGAAATAACAGTTATATTACAGAAAACCTAATAAGACATCCAATTTATATGTTTTTTTCACAAGAATATCATAATAGGTATAAATTTACGGTTTTTGAAGATATACATCTCTAATCCGACACAATATTTTCATTCGAACGATTGTTTATGGTTCCGAAAGGAACGATGACGGATCCGAAGTAATTTGATAGTACGGTTTAATCCGAACTTCGTCGTTTCTTCGTTTCGGAACGACGTTTCGGTGTTCGTTTTTCGAAGTAGATCTACTGACACTGATTTTTGAAGTGTCCGATGTGTTTACATTTGTAACACTGTATTACTTTCTTTCCCGTCGCCATGTTTTGCCCGCTGTCAGATGGCGTTCCGTTCGTTCCGTACATTCGATTCATTCCGGTATTGCTATGTTGTTGACCTTGGGGTTTGACATTTCTGCCATCATTTTGTCTATGGAAAATTTAGGTCGGCGCGTTTTGTTGTGAGAAACCATGGTTTACGCGCCGGGGCAGGGGCCAAAACTGAAAACAAAAATTTCACAGTAGTAACATAAATCTCTCCCGAATGCGTTTATCTTTCAAATTACTTCCTGATGTTTTTTTTTATCTTCCTTTACTTTATTTCCTGCTTCTACATTTTCTTTATTTGTTTCGTTGTCCTCTTCAGAATATTTCGCTAAGCGCACCTCTCTCAGTGGAACCTTTTCTTTTTCCGCTGTGTTTGAAACCCCGCAATGGTTGGAAGCAACCTAGGATTACTATATTGTATCACTAGCTATGGCGCGAACTTCGCCCATGCTTAAATAGCATTATAAGCATGAATTTGATAATGATGGTGAAAAGTTTTTTATGTCCTTTTCTGTATCACCGACGTGTATGCAAAATTTAGAAATGATTGATTGGGTAGTTAAGACGTGAAAGGTAACAAACAAAAAATTACCTTTGTATAGTATTAAAAATTCATAATTATTCTATATTCCTATAATAATTTCAAAAGACCACAAATTAAAAACAATGTATTTAGTATTCTAAGACCTTACAAGTTACTTTTTTTCGTTAATATGTTTATGAATATTACTAGAATTTTAACTAATACCTTTTCTACTTCTTCAAAGTTTGAACACTTTTTCTTTATGATATTTAAAGCAGATTTGAGATTATTAATTTTTGTGTCTCGCCTCTTTAAGTACTGCGATATTATACTGTAATTTGGATTTTTCGGAAACAAGGTTTTAAACAATTTCATGATGTCGAGCATTCTTCAATGAAAGTTCCACGGATGTGCCTGGAGTTCATTTAACGTTTGTTGTTTCGAAACAGCAGCAATTGGTTTGAAATGTTTAACCGTCAAAGGCGGCTTTTATTACTTCGGATGTTTAAGTCAGTGACCTTACTTTTATATCAATATCCATTTCAATATTTTCTTGAGCAGTTTCTAAAATTATGTTGCTTAAAATGTTGATACGTTTATCTGGTGATACTTCTTAAAATAAAAATAAGTAATTGTATAACACAATTATAGCAACGAGGCAGTTGCTTTTAAAAGCAAAATAAAAAAAAAACCCTAACAACATAATAAACTATTTATACAACAACACATTTACGTATTGTACCTAGTTTTATGTAGATAATTTATAGAACACAATAAATGTAAAAGAAAAATTATAATTATTGTTACATCCGTAAAATATAAAATGACAGTAATCAGTAATTATATATGCCTCTTTTTATGATGTACTTAAACACTTACTTCACTTACTATTACACTGATTACGCTGCTCTCATGTTGATAATGCTGGTGCGACGCCTGAAAACGAAAACTCCCGCTGTTGCCGGCTCAGTAGACTTATTGTTTGCCGCAACTCATAGGTTTCGATGTTTCGCTGCATCCATTTTCCATGAAATTTGCGATAATAACGAAAAAATAATATTACGCATCCCACAATTAAAATGATACATATCGTAATAAGTGGCAGTATAGGTATGATTCAATAGTTCTTCGGGAGAAGAAGCATTACCAACTCCATTTTGACAATTATAACTTCTTGTTGTTTAGATTTTCGTCCACCAATATTGCTTAAATTTGTTTGTCAAGAAGAAACGCAGCCTGAATTCAGCTTCACTCGTTCCGCGTAAAGAGATTTCTTAATGTTTTAGTGTCTTTAAACTGCACAAGTCACTCAAAGTTCATATTAAACTTTTCATATTGGGACAACCGAAACCGCCTTGGCAGGGTCGCCATATAGAGTTCGTCTCAGATGAATAATTCTATAACCATTTACCCAGTTTGGGTTACTATTTATTACTGTCCTATAAAAAAAGATTACATGGCTTATATACTAGTTGGTTATGTTACTATGTACAGTGTGTCTGGTCATGAACTAGCGATATTCTAAATATCGATAGAACAACTATTTTAATAGACAAATTTTTATTGATTTAATTTATTTATTTAAAAAGTTGCCTGCGGCACTCGGGGTGCCGCCTCCTGTGGTGGAGGCACTTCTGCTGCCCCGCTTCTGCGCGGCACCCTTCGCATAAATTGCCCGTCCCCATTTCAGGGGACGGGCACAGCTTCTTCGGGGGCGGTGGCCCCGACGGGTTACTATCCTCATCGTGAATCCGTTTTCTTTCCATCTCAAAGAGAAAAAAAAAGAAAAAAAAAATCGTAATCGACACAACGTTTACGTACACGTTACAAGTGTATAAACTACACAGCTAAGTCCAAACTACTTATCAGCCGTATGGCAGCCATTTTGTTTTTTTTTTTAAATATCTGGCGCTTACTGCATTCCATGCGAGAGCAGGCCAGGTACACTGCCCGCTACTACTGCGAGTAAGTCAGAATCCTTGGAACAGAAATAAATAAAACACAATTAAATGGTTCAACAAATTTGAAAATCAATTAAAATTTCAAAGTAATTGTTCGAAGTGGCCACCTACGGTTTGTAGACAGCTAAAGCTCTCTATTCCACCTGGCCTGATGAGCGCCTAACCATGTTAAAATCTGCTGTTATTTCTTCGCCAACTGATAATATTTTCGCAACGAGTTGTTCTCTGGAATTGGAAGTTGTAGCGTACACCTTTTGTTTCATATGACCCCACAAAAAATAATCTAAAGCTGTCAAATCGGGCGCTTGGTGGCCAAGCTATTACACCGCCGCGACTGATTCATGGCGAATGATGGGTATTCAAATTCTCTATTACTGCTCAAGAATAGTGGGCGGGTGCATCATCAAGCTGGAGACTCATATGTTAACGGTACGACAGAGGTAGCTCCAAGAGACTCTGCTAATTGTTTGCAGGAACTCCAGGAATCTAGCACCGTTTAATGTAGGAGGCAATTCCCTATCAAACGATCGTCGATTATGCCTGTCCATACATTCACCGAAAATGCGTCTTAGAATGTAATTTTTCGCACTGCCTTTGGATTTCCGAGCGCCAGAGATAATCATTTCGGTGATTTGTAATGCCAGCTCTAGTAGATTTAGCCTCATCAGTCCACAGTATCTTTTGGTAGAAAACGACAGTTATGTATTGCACTTCTATTGAGCCACCAACAAAATACAGATCTGGCTGCATAATCTATTCCATTATGTCTTGGACCCGTCTAAAAGGATAATAATAATTCTTTATTACACAACCAATAAAACACAAAGAAAAGCAAATACAAGACATGGTTACACATTGGGCGGTCTTATCGCTAAAAGCGATTTCTTCCAGACAACCTTTGGATGGACAGAAACAAGTGTAAAAACAGGATGTAATCCCTCTCGTTTCAAAATTCTCCATACACTCAGATAGCTGTAGTTGCACAGAAATGGCTGGGTTCATTGGCTATCAGTCTAAGCATCTCCTCTTCATCTTCGTGCGATATTAAATGAGTGCGTTCATTAACAAGCCTTTGCAAACCTCTTTTCCGCTAACCTCGAGTGCACGTCGATAAAAGTCTGACGACTCGGTGTAGGCCTGTTAGAGTATCTCCGTCGATATTCTTGTACTGCTAGATTTGCACTTATTATTTTCAATATTGCTATAGACAAATCCTGATAATAATTCTACAACCTTTAATGCCTCTTATGCGACAGGTAATGGATCTTCCTCGACTTCCTCTTCCCCATCACTTTCAAGTTGTTGATTATTTAAAAATTAAAATAATAACCCTATTTAGCATTTTTAGATATTATTAGTAAGTGCATTGTCAGTAAATGAAGTGCCAGTAAGTAAAATATCAAAAGCGAAGTTAGAACGTTATGTTTAATAGATTTAAAATAAAACATTCATAATTAACAGTCGGTTTCCACGTAATATTTAACTCGCACTTCATCGTGTTTCTGTTGTTCGGTCGGTGTAATTTTTTTTATTCACATCCAATTTTAATTATTATAAGATATGTAAACTCAGATTCGAAGTTGTTGAAATTTTCCCAATCTTTCTTAATTACTTGTAGCGGTTATTTTACCGAATAGAATGTATAAATATAGCTTCCTCTTAGTGATGTGCCAACTCGCGATAAACACAACTCGAGCTAACTCGAGTTGAAATTCACGTAACTCGAGTTAATCCGTTTTATTACAAAACGAGGTTGAACTAAAAACTCTGGTTTAAACCTATGAAAAGTACGATTTATATAAAAATGGTATTACAAAAAGTGGTTTAACGATAAACCATGGTCTAATGCTAAACCTCGGCGACCCCTGGTTTGACGATGGTCTAAATCGTAAATATCAAATTTCAAATCATTTGTCAGATTATCTCTTAAATTGGCGTCTGTTTCGTTGTCTTGTTATTGTTTATCGAAAATGGATATTAACGTGGTAGATATTCAGACGATATTGAGGATATTAAATCCGTTGAGCTACTAGGAACGCCACGCCGACCCAATAGACTCGACTCAGTACTACAATTTTCAGATCTTTTTTTCTTTCGTTGATCCATCACAATATTACAAAGAGTCAATTGTTCTATACAATAAGACACTGATAATAAATTTCAAAGCTATTTGCAATAGTCACCGCTATAGTTTAGTTTAATGTTACGGTTTCACATAACGCGCGGGAAGCTTACGTTTCATATCACGCATTTTGATGTATTACCAAGATTCTGGATATCTCCTTTGATAGCATTAAGAAATAGTGATGGTCAGTTTTTTATGCAGGAATATAGGGAGTTGTTATTAGATGAAAAGACTTTTTTCAATTTTTTTTAGAATGAGTGTGGCCAGCTTTAATAATTTGGTTGAAACCTTAAAACCACATATAAAAAAGCAGTATACCAAATTCAGGCACCCTTTAGAACCAATTGAAATGATTGGTATTTACATTGAGGTAAGTAATTCAAATATCATAATACTCGTAATGTTAATCAGTTATTTATTATCTTTAAAAACAGTTTAATTTAAGTATTACTATTAGGCAACAAAGCAAAGTTATAATCTTCTTCTTGACTATCATCAGTAAAATTATTAATCGTAGTGTTGGTTGAGTACGTAGCTTCGAATTCATCTGTTCGATACGACGATGGCGATGGTGACTGGGCATGTTGTCCAGCTTGATATCCGCGTGACTGCAATGGTGTTGCTTGATACTGTTGTCCAGTTTGATATCCGCGTGACTGCAATGGTGTTGCTTGACACTGTTGTCCAGTTTGATATCCGCGTGACTGCCATGTTGTTGATTGAGTCTGTTCCCCGAACCGAATTTCGGTAATGATATTTATAACTTTGCTTTGGAATGTCAAAGTTTGTAATTCCGTAAAGCTGTCCAAAGAAGGCAAAATTCCTTTGAAAAATGATAAGTGGCGGTTTTCTTTTCCTTGCAACACTTCTAATGCTTGCGCCTCGAAATCATCTATTGCTTGGTTTGATCTCTTACGGCTTGCAGGCACGTAGCGAGCAGGACCTGGGGGTAACGAGGACATTTCTTTTGTAGGAAATGGAGAAGATGATGCTGTGTTTTCATTTCGTTCCGTTTCTTCAGACACCATTTCAAGGCTACTGTCAGTTTTATTTTGGGCAACTTTCATCAAAAACAGCAACTGATTGTAATAATGATATTTTTTTAATTGTTTTGCCCCTGATCCAGACGAACTGTTTTCTTTTATTTTTTGTCGACGTGGGTGCATATGGTAAGGAAAGTGATTCTACTATTTTTAGAAATTCGACACTGTACAAGATTTTAATGAGAAATGAATTACCATTGCCTGATCCTCAACCACTTGGAAATGATCATAATAACGAGCCACCAATCCCTTATGTACTCGTCGGTGATGAAGCTTTTGGTTGAAGTAAGCATGTTATGCGCCCATACGGCGGATCCAATCTCAATGTGAAACAAAGAGTTTATAATTATCGCCTTAGCAGAGCTCGTAGATACGTGGAATGTGCATTTGGGATCATGGCAAATAAATGGCGCATTTTACATAGGCCATTTAATACGTCATATGATTTAACTATTAATATTGCCAAAGCATGTTGTGTTTTACACAATTTTGTTATACAACACGATGGGTTAACACGTTCACTGCGAAAACATTTTATGTAAACTTTAAACTGGTGCGTTATGGGGTAGTTCTGACCCAAACAGGACTTATTTTCAGTGCGTCGTGAGGTCAAATTAACCTCTCCTAAACTTCTGGATATAAATATTTTTTATTACTGTTAGGTACACAGTACCGAGTTTTTTGCATTCAGTAATGCTAGTTCGACATCCTGGCAACTTACAACTAGCAGCGCCTTTAGCTCGCATCTTTAGTTTGTGCTAAACAGGGGGTACAATTTGTGGTGTCATATTGACCCCACAACGCACTGAAGCTATCGAAATACTAGTGATGGGAAACACTAAAATTTATACTTCTAAGCGGTAGGTATTGAAATAAAATACTAATTTACAATTAATAACTGTATTTTATAAAAAGGTATTATTTTTATGCTCTATATTAAAACACGGTAAACATAAATGTTTGTTGCATTGTCTGCAAATAGTAGGAACTTTCTTCACCTTTTTACCGGCTTCAATACTAGAAAGCGTTAATCTTAGATTATTGTAACAACCAGTACATCTCCTTCTCTTGTCTTCTTTCTCATGGATGTGATTGTTCGTACTTCGTTTTTTATTGACAGCTGTAAATAACGGAACATGCATAGTACATAGCCCCACATGCATATGCTATAAAACGGTTTTAGTTTGAGCTGCAAAACCAAGGTCAGTAGTGAATATTATTATAGTCAAACTCAAACTCATAATGTAGCGTAGCATAGCATAGCTAATGCTTCAATATTTTTACGTATTTTTTTTCACTTAGTTTAGAGAGCGACGTGACGGCCTCCCCTACATTGCACAGCGCATCACTAATGGCGCGGGCGCACCGTCCAGTGCGGGTGTGGGGTGCAGAGGGTGGGGGTCATACTGACCACACGCCGCACTGGAGAGAAATATTTATCGTTAGGTGCGGGAGAGGTCAAATTGACCCATGATTGTATTTAATATTCTAAAGTGTTCCTATTGAAGTAGGAACTAGCTTAGTCTATTTGTCTTTTTCTTTCAATAAGAATTCTTAAAATTATGCCTTCCGCACCAGGTGAACAAGAACTATTTAATTCGCCGCACGGGATGTAAGTTAAACATGGGTCAATAAGACCTCACAGCGCAGTGAACGTGTTAAAACAACAAGACAATATGGCAATAAGTAGGTTCCCACAATTGAGACCCCATAGCAATGAAGAATCATTAGCCGAAAATTTTATCAGAGATCAATTTGCTAATTACTTTATGAGTCCAGAAGGGGCTTTACCATGGCAGTTGAAAAAGATATAAATTAACTTATGTATTGAATTTACAAATAATATCTTATATCTTTAAACGAGCAATGCTTGTATATATATATATATATATATATATATATATATGTGGGAAATATACGCATTGTATATATATATATATATGGACGCGGCCTATGGGTAACAAAATTTAGCGGCGAAGATCGAACGTACACTTCCTCTAAATGGGCGGCCGACATTGAAGAAAACGCGGAAGTTTTTGGATGGAACGCCCATCAGAAATTAATTATTACTCGCCGATCACTTATTGGAACTGCAGAGTTATGGCTTCGGTCCGAGAAGGTATTTAAAAGTTACGAAGATTTAAAAAATGCTCTTCTCAAGGAATTCCCAGATTCTTCAAAAGAAATGCACGAGATGATGGCGAGTCGCCGAAAAAAGAAAGACGAAACATTTTATCAATACATGCTCGCCATGAAAGAGTTAGGCAAGAGAGCAAAATTTCCAGATTACGTCGCCATACAATACATTATAGACGGCATATCTGACTACGAGAGCAATAAGGCGATATTGTACGGCATCACAACGTATGCCGCGTTAAAAGAAAAACTCGCAATTTATGAGACGATGAAATCAAAAATGAATAAAGCCAATATGGGCGAAGGAGTGGTGTTGGTACGAGCAAAGAGGTCGCTTCCAATAAGCAAAACGCGGCAGCATCCGATCCGAAGAAGTCAGTGATAGGTCGTATGTTATGTTATAAGTGTGGTGATAAGAAGCACATGTCTAATCAGTGTCCAAACGGCGTAAAATGTTTTAAGTGTAATAAGTTCGGGCATACGAGTAAAGAGTGTACTAATAAAGTTGACGGAGCATCGAAACCGTTTACCAAAAACATTTGCGCAACGGGACATTCAATGTATGTGACCGACGACGTTGACAGCAGCGACATCGTAAGAGCTACAACCGAACCGGACGGACCGGATCGATCAAACGTTTTAAATATCAACGATGTTTTGAAAACAAAAAAATCTGTAAAATTAGTCAAACTGTGCGGTGAGATAGTCAATACGTTAATAGATACTGGTTGTGATTATAATTTAATAACTTGTGAATTGTTTTTCGAATTAAACAATGTCTCGTACATCAAAGACAAAGTTATGCTAACTGGGTTAGGGTCAGCAAAAGTGTGCACACTGGGTAAGTTCACAACTTCTATTGAAGTAGATAACCATAGCTTTGAAACTTGTTTATACATTGTTCCATCAGGTGTTATTCCCTATAAATTAATATTAGGTTAAGCTTTTTTGTTAAATGCAACCATCTTATTGGACAGGGGTGCAGTCAGACTCATGCCACATAACGATTACAATCTGTGTATGTTAGGTTTGCCTACAGTTTCTGAAGAACCTATCTCGCAGAACCCAGTGGTTCAGGAGCTTGTTAACAACTACAAACCAAATAAAGTTAAGGAGGCACCCATTGAATTAAAGATTATCATGAAAGATGATATCCCAGTTTCTCAGCGTCCTAGAAGATTAGCTATTAAAGAGGAAGAAGTTGTTAAGCAACAAATTGAGGAGTGGTTAGAAAATGGAATAATTAGGCCCAGTTATTCTAAGTATGCCAGCCCCTTAGTCCTAGTTAGAAAGAAAGATGGTAGCTATAGAGTTTGTGTAGATTTTAGAAAAATAAACCAAAAGATGGTCAAGGATGAATTCCCATTGCCTATTATAGATGACCACATAGATAAACTTAGCAAGTCTAGAATATATAGTACGCTTGATTTAAAAAATGGGTTTTTCCACTTACCAGTAGATAAGGACTCGGTGACATATACTGCATTTGTAACCAGTAGTCCAGAAGGACAATACGAGTTTTTAAGAGCACCTTTCGGTTTGTTAATCTGTCCTAAGTACTTTAGTAGGTTCATTAACATTATTTTTAGAGATTTGATTCATGACGGGATAGTTTTAATCTTTATTGACGATATTGTGATTTTAGCTCAGGATGAAAAAGAAGCTCTTGAACATCTCAAATTAGTGTTAAAAGTAGCTTCTGAGTATGGGTTAGAGATAAATTGGAAAAAATGACAATTATTACAAAACAAGATAGAATATTTAGGCCACATCATTGAAAATGGTACTATTAAACCATCACCGAGCAAGACTGAGGCTATTTTTAATTTCCCTGAACCGAAGACAACCAAACAGATTCATAGTTTTGTGGGACTGACTTCATATTTTCGTAAGTATATTGAAAATTATGCAGTAATAGCTAGACCATTAACAGAATTACTTACAAAAGATAAATTATTTTATTTCGGAGAAGATGAAAGAAGAGCTTTTGAAATTTTAAAAAGTAAACTCTGCGGTGAACCTGTATTAAAGATATTCGAAATTGGTTTAGACATAGAACTGCATACTGATGCCTCAAAGCATGGATTGGGAGCGATTCTCATGCAAAAAGATAGCAAAGATGGAAAGCTGCATCCCATTCATTACATGAGTAAGAAAACTAGTGCCACTGAACAAAAGTATCACAGTTACGAGCTGGAAGCTTTGGCAGTAGTAGAAGGTGTAAAGAAATTTAGGAAGTATTTGTTCGGAAATCATTTTAAAATAGTGACTGACTGTTCAGCATTTCAGAAGACATTGTATAAAAATGAAATTTCAACAAAGGTGGCTAGATGGGTCTTATTTCTTCAAGATTTTGATTATGAAATAGTACATCGAGCGGGATTGAAAATGCTACATGCAGATTCACTCAGTAGAAACCCTCACGTTTACCTTATCCAATCAGAGTTGCACTCCAGAATATGTAAAGCTCAAAAGGAAGATGAAAGTATAAGTGCAATAAGAGAAGTATTAAAAGAGAAAGAATATAAAGACTTTTACATTGCAAATGATTTACTTTATAAAGGAGCTGAGAAGAAGTTAGTTATACCTGAAATTATGGAAACAGAAATTATTAGGAGAGTTCATGAGGTAAGACATTTTGGGAAGAAAAAGTCAATTGACATTATAGAAAAAGATTATTACATAGTAGATTTAACCAAGAAAGTAGATAAAATTATTTCAGGATGTGTTCCATGCATCTTGGCCAGTAGAAAGGAGGGAAAACAAGAAGGGTTACTTAAACTTATAGAGAAAGGGGAACTTCCACTGGCGTTGTTGCACTGTGATTATCTTGGCCCATTGGATATTACCAAGAAGTTATATAATTACATCTTGACCGTTGTTGATGCCTACACCAAATTTGTTTGGATTTATCCTACAAAGACTGTAACTGCCAAGAAGACAGTAGAGAAGTTAAGATTGCCCCAGAAAGACTATGGAAATCCAGTTCAGATTATCACGGATAAAGGCACAGCCTTTACAGGGAAGGAATTCAAAGAGTATTGTGAAGAAGAAGGCATCAAACATCACACTGTCACTACAGGAATTCCGAGGGGCAATGGTCAGGTGGAACGTATTCACCGTGTGATCATTTCAGTACTGACCAAAATGTGTGTAAAAGAACCCACACAGTGGTACAAATGTGTTAGTCAGCTGCAAAGAGCTATAAATAGTACTTATCAGCGGTCAATTAATACCTCACCTTTTTACTTATTCATTGGTACAAAGATGAGACAGAAGGAGGATATTCAGATTTTAGAATTAATTGAAGAGGAATGCAGACAAGATTATATAGAAAAACGTCATGATTTAAGACAAGAAGCTAAAGCACAGATACTAAAAGTACAAGAAGAAAATAGGAAGTCATTCAATAAAAAGAGAAAAGAAGAACAACTGTATAAGGAAGGAGATATAGTTGCTATACGTAGAACTCAATTTGGAAATGCGTTAAAGCTGAAACCCAAATTTTTAGTACCCTACAAGGTTGTGAAAGAAGCCGGTAAAGGAAGGTATCATGTGGAAAAGGTAGACCTGAATGTGGAGGGACCACTTAAAACATCAACAGGTGTGGATTTTATGAAAATGTGGCCAGGAGTTTGTTTTGCACTTTTTGTCAGTCTGGTAGTTCATTTCATTTTAATCAATAAATAATCTAGGTATGAGGATGTGTGACCTATATCAAAGTGTCTCAGAGGTATGGTTTGTCTTTGATGTGCCAGGATATTTTATATTAACCTAAGAAAAAAAATATTCTGATAAATAGTTTAAGATTAACTTAGTTTGAGATTATCTATAAAATTCCAAAGAAGTATAACTGTGTGTATTAATTTAACAATTTACTTGGTGTGAATACTGCATTAATGTTGTAGTTTAATAAAATTTTACTTATTTTGTAGTTCAGTATTAAAATCTGATGTCATGGTTTTAAAGTTGAAATAGCTTTGTAATATAAAGTTTAAATATGTTTAAGACAATTAGAAAACAGTGATGTTGTAACTCAGTAATTTAGATTTTAAGTACAATTTCTAACAGTTTTTTCTATTACTTATAGATTTAAAATCTAAGAGCAAGTTGTTATTATATGTTAAGCTTGTTAAATGTAACATTCTAGATGTCAAGTATTATTGTCTTGGCATTCCAATTAACTGTAGTACATAATTCATCATCATAGTAGACTTCAATTATAATGTTAATTTGATTTCTTAGTGAAGTGTTATTCTTTAATTTCATAGCATTATTTTTCATATTTGTGAAGTAGTTCAGTTACATTTAGCGTAGTCTGGGGACAGACTACAAGTCAGTATGGCCGAGTTGTGGGCCATATCCTTAAGAGAAAAAAAAAAAAAAAAAAGATTGATTGTTATCTATGGTAGTATTTATGGCAGAAGTAGAAGTCATTTCATGTATGATGTACAATATAGTTTTTTTTTTTCTTTTGGTATAAGACGAAAGAATTGTTTTATATTTTGAAAATAAATATTCCTATATATATACTAGCTTTTGCCCGCGGCTCCGCCCGCGTTATAAAGTTTTTCAGGCTAAAGTTTTCCGTTATAAAAGTAGTAGTTTCCCGGGAGCCTATGTTCTTCCCAGGGTCTCAAACTGTTCCATACCAAATTTCATCTTAATACGTTGGGTAGTTTTTGAGTTTAACACGTTCAGGCAGACAGATGCAGCGGGGGACTTTGTTTTATCTCTTCTCTAATATATAAAATTCTCGTGTCACAATGTTTGTCTCCGTACTCCTCCGAAACGGCTTTACCGATTTTAACCAAATTTTGCATGCATATTCAGTAGGTCTGAGAATCGGCTAACATCTATTTTTCATACCCCTAAGTGTTAAGGGTTGTCCACCCTTAACTTTCTGCCCTGGTCCGAATTGCGTTCTCTTAATAGCCACTAAGTCATCTAGCTCATAAGATGAACTGGGTTTTCTCTTCTTATCATATGCTATTTTATTCTCATCCTGCAATTTTTGGATCTGCTGCTTGGCTTCTTGCTTAAGCTTTCTCTACTTTCATCATAACTCTCAATAATTTCTTGTTGTAATAGTTCCATCACTTGAATGTCTTCTTTACATCTCATCTTTGTTCCAGTTAGCAACTGAAAAGGTCAAGTATTTATTGCTCTTTGATAAGAGCTATTTATAGCTCTCTGTACTCGACTTACATGCCTATACCATAATGACTTGTCCTCTAAACACAGCTTTGTTAACATGGGAATCAGAATCCGATGAACTCGCTCTACCTGACCATTTCCTCGTGGCACTCCAGTCGTTATCTTTATATGTTGTATATTTTCATCCTTACAATACGCTTCAAAATCTTTACTGGTGAATGCTGTGCCTCTATCAGTTATGATTCTGGATGGATTACCAAAAGTTTGCTGGTGAATCTGTAGTTTCATGAGTACCTCTGCACTTGATGTTGACTTAGTTGGGAAAAGCCATATAAACTTCGTAAAGGCATCTATCATTGTCTATTTTATCTCTTTTGTAAGTATTGATAGTATTTTGATATATATCTAAAGAAGGATTCTTAATACTAAGTTTATTAAACTGACGACACATTCGAACAATGGGGTTGTAGTAAGATGTATTGTTGCGAAATATTAAAAAGAGAAAAATACGTTTGGTTTCCGACACCTGTAATTAATATTAAAATTAAGACAAGTTAACAACGAAGGAGAGTCCATAAGGGAATGAATAATTTTGTATAAACATATAAAGTCGCTAATAAAACGTCTAGATTCAAGTGAGTGTGTGTGAAAATATGCTAATCTAGCATTATATGAATTCAATTGCCGGTGAAGATTAAATCTAAAAGAAATTATCCTAAAACATGTCCTTTGAACTTTTTCGATCCGGTCAATGTGAACACGGTAAAATGGAGACCAAATAACGGCGCCATACTCTAAAATCGTTCTAACCAATGTGTTAAATAAATGAAGAAGACTACGAGGATTCTTAAACTTCTTGGTTACCCGTGCTATAAAACCTAGAACCTGTGAACTTCTCTTGACAATATAATCATAATGACTACGAAAAGAAAGTTTATCGTCAAATAAAATTCCCAGATCCTTTGCTACATTTTTACGTTCAAGGGAATGGTTGTCTAATGAATAAGTAAACTCAATTTTGTTAGTTTTTTTGGTGAAGGAGATAATAAAGCATTTATGAACATTAAGGAACATGTGATTAACTTTACACCATGCATTTATAATGTCTAGATCACTTTGTAAATCAATAGCACTCCGAACACTTGTAACCTCATTGAACACTTTCAGGTCGTCAGCATACAATAAGCAAGGACACTTCAGGCGGTAAATGGGGTCATTAATAAAAATAATAAATAATAGAGGACCGAGGTGAGATCCTTCCGGGACACCTGAGGTTACAAAAACGGAAGATGATAGAGCACCATTAAGCGTGACTAGTTGAGTTCTTCTGGCAAGGTACGATTCAAGCCACCTCAGTAAGCTACCATGAACGCCAAAAGATTTCAATTTAGAGGATAATATGTTATGATTCACTTTGTCAAATGCTTTAGAAAAGTCGGTGTAAATTGAGTCTACTTGAGTGTTATGTGCAAAGGCGGAACATAAATAATTTTTATATTCGAGAAGATTACTTATGGTAGACTTTTTGCTTACAAAACCATGTTGTCTAGGGGATAGCAGAGGTTTGACATGAAAATACAATACATCATAGACAACGGACTCGAATAATTTTGCAAAACAAGACAGTATACTGATAGGCCTATAGTTTTCACAAGACGACTTATCGCCATTTTTAAAGATTGGTACTACGTGTGCTATTTTCCATTTGGTTGGGAATACCCCAGTTCGTAAAGAACTATTAAAGATAATTTATAAAGGTTTGACAAGTTCAACAGCACATTGTTTGACAAAGAAAGGGGGTAATCCATCAGGTCCAGCACCCTTCGACGGATCAAGTTTTTTTATCTTGGCTAATATTTTATGCTTAGTAATAGCAATGCCGTGTAAAGTGGTGACGCTAGTGTGAGGTAAAGTGTTAGAGTCAATAGCAGCACTATGATCACTTTCAAATACAGAGCTGAAAAATTTGGAGAAAAGTTCACAGATACCCCTATTATCAGAGGAACTAAGATCACCGTACTTCATAGATAGTGGGAAGGAATTGCTAGAGTTTCTTTTATAGTTTACATAGTTCCAAAAAGATTTAATATTCGATGTCATAGATTGCTCAACTGTAGATACATAGTTATTGAAACACTGAACCATTAGACGTTTACTGCGAGATCTTAATAGACAGAATACATCGTAATCGCGAGGATCATTATATTTTTTATGTAACTTATGAAATTTAAGTTTCTCAGCAATACATCGTTTTAATCCAGGTGTATACCAAATAGAAAAGTTATCCTGACCTTTAGAAATCATACAAGTATTCTCACGTATCAGCTTATCAAGAATGTTATACAAGAGAGCAACATTGGTATCAATGTCTGAGGATGAAAATAATGATTCCCAGTCCATCTTGGATAAGGTTGTCTTAATATTATCATAATTACATTTATAAAAGTTAGGTCGCTTCACACGTTTAGGTGTATGGAATTGTGTTTGAGAAAGAGACGAAAGTTCAAACTTGAGAGGAGGGTGATGTTTGTCTAAACGAATAAGGGGACTAGCTTCAGTTACAACTAAATTGTCCAATGTAGAGAATATTAGGTCTAAGCATCGGTTATTAAAATTAGGTATTGTGTTAAATTGGTGGAGGTTACATAAAAATAAAAAGTCAAGAAGTAAATTCGATTTTATGTCAGGAGAAGGGCTTGGTGATGCATCAGCAGAATCATTATTTTTGGTCCAAGTAATGTTGGGGACATTAAAGTCACCAATACATATAAATTCCTCTGAGCAGCTAGAATTTGTGATATTTTTCTTACAATTAGTATAAAAATCCGTTAAATAGTTCGTTGAAAGATCTGGAGGTAGGTAACATAGACAAAGGTTAATAATTTTACCACGCGTACAGTTAGGCATGAATCTGATCCAAATATCTTCAATATCACTTTCCCAAGAGGACAGACGAGCCACAGTGAAACGTTTATTAATTGCAATTAAAACTCCACCACCTTCAACTTTATTTAAACATGTGGTATGTCGGTCACGTCGGAAAACGTTATAATCATTACTAATAAATTCGTTAGTAAAGACATTGTCATTCAGGTTTGTCTCAGTTAAACATATCACATCATAGTTGCAGTTTAGGATATTCAAATAGAGTTCATCAGTTTTCGATCTTATTCTATTTACATTTTGATAAATAAATATGCATGATGAAGCACAAAAATTTATAACAATTATAATCAAAAACAAAATAAAAATTGAGAAAAGAAAGATTATAAGTTATACAGAAGAAAACTATGAACAAAGGTTTTTCAGTGTCTCAAAATTTTTAACATAAATAGCTTTAGAGGATTCGTCTTTACGCATATATATGCGTCCAAATCTAACCCATACATACTTATAATTACACGTCTTACCAATCTTACGCGCTTCGGCATATAACATTTTAGTGTCAGGAGACAAATGTTCTACTACGAATATTCTATTTGGTTCGCCATCAATACCCAGATGTCTAGAATTTAATGGTTCACCGACATTCTTTCTGTTGAATCTATGCACTGCCGATAATACTATGTCTCTTTGCCGAGGTGATGATAGCGTAATCAGTATGTTGCGAGGGCGACGGGACGAGGAATCTATTTTCGCAATACGGCGACATGCACGCAAAGATGAGTCGTCGATAGAGATTTCAAGCAAGTCTGTTAATTTCTTGACAAGAGCAAAAAGATTTTCATTGCGAGATTCAGGTACAGCCTGAATTTCAATGTTATGACTTCTTGACAGCTTATCCATAGCATTAAGTTGATTGTCCAGCTTACATAGAGATTCTTTCAAACGTGAGTTCTCATCGACGATTCTTTCAATAATGGAGGACTGTACCTCCAACTGACGTTTCAACGTTACTTGTTCAGTTTTGATTTGATCTTGTCCGGTGGAGAGAGTGGTGATGCTGTCATTAAAACCAAGCTTAAGTTGTTGAAGAGCATCTGCCATTTCACTCTTAACCATAATTTTCAGATCTTCCTTTAAAGCATTACGGAAGCTCGACATGAAATGAGTTTACGTATCATTTAACTTTTGGTCAAGTATTTGTCCAATCTTCTCAATGGTAACCGCTTCACCCAATCCAGGTGATGTTATTAAGACACCTGATGCGTTAGACTCCTCCATTAATTCGGAACGGTCGAGATTATCAAGAGACATATTCATCGAGTCCTCATTCACCGGCACCTGATGGCAGCGTACAGGAGTATTGCAATTGGTTCTAACACGCCTAGTGACATTATTGCAGGCTGGACATTTCCAGGAAGCAAGGTACTCGTTGCTGAATGCAGCATATTGAGCGGTTTTAATATTTAAGCACTCATAATGATAATCTTGATTACATAAGCGACAATGAAGGAAAGTATTTGGCGTTAGTGAGCATTTGCAAGCACTGCAATTATTATTCATTATTATTATTATTTATTATCAAGCAACACCAACAGCAAAACAGACGCAACAGAATCCTAAGCGCTCTAAGTAGTAGAAGGCTCGATAGTAGGCGTAAAATTCGTCACTGCGGTCGGCAGCTAGCTTGGCCTAGAGGCAACGGCGCACAGTGGACGGAAAAACGGGGCTCCCTTTCATAGGAGTTTTGAAAAAAAAATTGCAATTTTTCTTAATTCTAAGTATGTGGTATTATTACTATCATCTCAATATTTAATATTATTATAATTTTTATCGGTTTTTTGGTCTCAATAAATAAAAAAATGCACTTTGCAGGTTTTAAATGTATGAAAACGGGTTTTGTTTTCGTCATAACTTTTTTTTATATTAAGATGTAAAGCTGAAACTTTCAGGTATTGTAATTTAGATCCTACCTAAGCTATATGATGTATGACCTTGACCCCAACCGTGCCCGTTTAGAAGATATGAGGTCAATAAAAATGCATGTTTAGCCCATATTCTGATCAAGGCTAATGTGCCTTAAATAAATTATTTTCTCGAATTTGTCTATGCAGTAATATTATATGATAACTAAAGACCCTACACCACTTGTGGTCTTGACCTTAAAGAACTACGTTCCAAAGATATGAATTAATTAAAAGTGCACATTTTGACCATGTTGTCACAGGACCGTAAATTCATTAAACAACTCACTGTCTAAAATTACTTATCCTGGTATTATTATACATTATCTAAAGACTCAATATGATATTTGACCTTGACCTTGAAGTACCCCGTAAATAACGGAAGCTCTGCTATTAGACAATGACTTCGACACTTTAGCTTATGCGTTGGCCAAAAAAGCAGGCGAAAATGAAACACTGACCGACTTTGCTGAATTATTAAAGCACCTAATTAAACATCCGGAAGATGCTCCAATGCTACGAGCCAGTCTGAATGCAAATCAGAGAGCTTGCTCTGCTGACAAAGCATTGGGTATCGCAACGTCTTTAAAATTATCTAAATGGCAATATAAAACATTAAGAAAAGAAATGAAAAATATGGGATGTCATGTTTTCCCTTCTTATGAATTAATACAGAATGAGAAGCAAGAATGCTATATAGAAAAACAAGATATGGTGATTACTGAATCAGAAGTAAAACTTCAACTTCAATCTCTTATGGATATCACTGTTAAAAGAATATTCAAAACATTGGAAACTGACTCTACGGGCTCCAATTTAATTCTTACCAGTAAATGGGGATTTGATGGTGCATTTGGACACAGCAATTTTAAACAAAAAATGGACGGTGATGATTCCAGCATTTTTATGTGTTCAGTTGTTCCGTTGAAACTGGCAAGAGATTACACTGATGAAGTAGTATGGGAAAATCCGAAAGCAGATTCAACATTTTACTGTCGGCCATTTTATTTTAAATTTGCTAAAGAAAATGATTTAAATATTAAGGAGGAAATGGCTTTAGTAGAAAGGGAAATTGCTGCTCTACAGCCAATTAGAGTTGAAAATGTAAGCGTCAACCACAAATTACATATGACCATGATAATGACGGCAAGATAATCTCACATCTCTCAGATACATCTACAGCGACATGTGATATTTTCAAAGCAAAACCTAAGGATATGAATAATATCGACATGTTTTCGCAAAGAAGTTTTTCTGTGGATATGCTTAAGTTTGGCTTGTCTTCTCTACATACACGTATAAGATGTATGGAATGCATATTGCACATAGCTTACCGCCTTGATTTCAAGAAATAGCAAGGTAAAGGAGATGATCTCAAACAACAATTGGCGAATAAAAAAAAGCAATCCAAGATCAATTTCGAGATGAACTTGGACTTCTCATACATGTTGTAAAGCAAGGTACAGGAACCACCAATGATGGAAATACAGCTAGAAGATTTTTTGCTGATTCTGAAACCACAGCACGGATCACAGGAGTAGATGCAGAATTAATTAAACGCTTTCAAGTCATCCTTCAAGTAATTTCATGTGGAGAATTTGTTGATGTTGAAAAATTTCGACAATATTCTACTACAACCGCTCATAAATGTGTCGAGCTGTATGCATGGTATCATATGCCATCTAGTGTGCATAAATTACTTATACATGGTGCAGACATAATTGAGCATAATAACTTCATTCCAATAGGCAAACTCTCCGAGGAGGTATCCGAAGCGCGAAACAAAGATTTTAAATATTTCAGAACTTTTCACTCACGGAAAAACAGTAGAATTGCAATGAATGAGCACATTATCCATAATTTAATGATTTCATCTGACCCATATCTCTCTAGTTTTAGACCAAGAATAAGTCAAATTCGTAATCAACCACTTTTAGAAGAAGCCAAATTATTATTAGTGTCACTCTCTAGTGCAAATTAGGAAATTATGTTAACAGACATCATCTATTATCATTTTTTTTTCAAATAGTTAGATCCATCATTTATTTATAGTTATAAACAAAATACAAAATTTTACTTTTCTTCGATAGTGTATTTTTTTCAACAAATATTATCAGTTTCTTCACTCTTGAGATGAATTTGCAAAGTTCTTTTCTTGTCTAAAGAAACTTTGTCCCAAATTTAATGATTTTAGCCTAAGTAGTTTAAAAAGGCGATGCATTTATCAGTCAGTGACTCAGTTCTCTAATTTTCATACTTCTTGGGTTGAGTCATTAGGAATTAAGGTCAAAGGTCATATCAAGTATTTACTAATTAAGTATAATACTGTGTCTCAAATCTAGTACGAGACACAGTATTGTTTGAAGTTCATAATCTCGGGTGGTAATATAGACTAAAGATTTTTTGATTTATTCATACTTTATACGGGGTCTCTTCAAGGTCAAGGTCAAAAGTCATATGGGGTCTTCGGTTAATGTATTACAATACCAGAACAATCAATTTAAGACAATAATTTGTTTAATGTATTTAGGTATGTCCGTGTAACAATGTGGTCAAAATGTAAGCTTTTAATTAATTCATATCTTTGGAACGTGGTTCTTTAAGGTCAAGACCCTAAGCGGTGTGGGGTCTTTAGTTATCATATAATATTACTGCATAGACAAATTCAAGAAACTAATTTATTTAAGGCACATTAGCCTTGGTCAGAATATGGGCTAAACATGCATTTTTATTGACCTCATATCTTCTAAACGGGCACGGTTGGGGTCAAGGTCATACGTCATATGGCTTAGGTAGGATCTAAGTTACAATACCTGAAAGTTTCAGCTTTACATCTTAATATAAAAAGTTATGACGAAAACAAAACCCGTTTTCATACATTTAAAACCTGTAAAGTGCATTTTTTTATTTATTGAGACCAAATAAACCGATAAAATTATGATAATATTAAATGTTAAGATGATAGTAACAATGCCACATACTTAGGTTTAAGGAAAATTGCAATTTTTTTTTCAAAATTCCTATGAAAGGGAGCCCCGTTTTTCCGTCCACTGTGCGGCGCGCACTCCACGCTACACGCTCACGCCACAGATCTCCGGTTCAAGTCACCTCGACGACGCAGAAATTTGTATAATTGTTTTAATTTATTTAATTGTCACAGTTTCCTCACAGTGTACACACGATGCCCACAGCACATGAGCGAGAGGTCCGACACAAAACAATATGGCCGACACCTCATATGGGCGACACCGCAGGAAAGAACAGGAGGGTCCGAAATTAACAAAATTCACTCACAATTCAACTTCAAAATAACCGATACAAAGTAAAACACGTCCACCTCGCACGAGCACAGAATGTTGAATGAAATCTTCTTGTTTTAGGATAGCGATCCAACTGTTTTCCTTAATTTGTTTTATGATATTATTGTTAATTTCAGCTGTTGCATACTTGCAATTATGTGGTTGTTTATGTTGTAGAAGTTGCGCTATACAATCTTTTGACTTGCTGAGTTGGTGCCATTCTAAGTGACGGCAGATGACTGCTTTCTCCGTTATAGATGTGCAGGGCTCATGAGCGTATGCGAATTCGCTGCTTCCCAAGATTAGGTATGGGTTTTTGGGAATGAGGACCGTATTGTTTTTATTCGGGATGGAGTACAAATGAAGCAAACTATAAGGATGGATAGTTACTAATGGGATTTCTAATACAAAATTAATTGATTCATTCGTACTGTATGCCTTTAATTCTATTGATTTCTCAATTGCATGTATGTTTTCTATAGTAGGAGAGTACATCAACTGTGTATTATTTTTACTTGCTTCTCCTTGAATTTTCATGAGCTCGGCAACAAGAAAGCTAGGGTCCACAATGCCTGGGTGTAATTGACCTAGATGGGCAAATGTTATTGCATTTTCTAATAATTCTACCCTATCATAAACTTGTTATAAGCAAATTTCAATTTGATTATACATATTTATTACATGCATTTCATTCTCTAATCCTAAATTCTGCTTACTTAAATCTTTGATCGCTTGATTTAGTTCTTTTTGGTTCTTATTGATTATATTTAGTTTAGCGTTGTTTTCTTTTATGAAATCTGTCATTATTCCTAATGTTTGACTTTGTTTATGAATCGCTAACTTTTTAATCTCTTGAATTTGGTAATCTATTTTAATGGCATCTTCTTGATCCAAATTGCCTGTAATGACTTTAATTATTGATCCTAATCCATTGATTAATCCTCTTCGGATTCTCGGTATAAATGTTCTACCTAATCCGATTGTGCTTGAGCCTAGGTATACTAATTTACTTTCGATTTTATCAATCAAGTATTCTATTTGGTTTCTAATAACTAGACTATTTTTATAGAATGTTATTCTTGTTTGTGCTAATTTGAATGTCATATAGTCGCGGGTTATTTCGACGTATATGTCTCGTAATTGACTTGCATTATAAGATACAACTAGACTAAACGAATCTACTTGGTGGTAAGCAATAGCTTCCTTGATTACTAATGTACCATTGTGGTTATCTATGGGTTCGATTACTGCGACGACTCCGGTGATCCAGAGGACTGCACCGTAGGTGATGGCGTCCCTGAAACATTTTCGCATTAACATGTTTACCTACAATTTCAGCGATTTGTTTGTATACATTATCACCTATTTTGAAAGTCGACGTTTCAGTATTCTGATTTCTCTTTTCTATTATCGCCTGTTTTTGCTCTGCGTCTTCTAATAAGCTTAACGCGTTTTCTACGCTTTTGATGAAAAATGTAAGAGTTTTCTTATTTCCATCGTAGGTTGGTAATAAGTACGTTAATGTTCTAAATTCTATAGTTAACTTCTTATCTATCTCTGACTTTACCGTTCCCTGTTCCTGAGTCATGGTTATTTAATTTCTTTACTTTTGCAAATTAAAAACAACACACAACGATTTATAAAATAAAAATGTGGGGCCTAGGATTTTTACTAGTCACACATACGAAATAGTCAATTCATTTTCCTTATACTTTCACGATGTTAAGTGAATGGTATAGGATTCTCGGGGGTTAGCAGAATTGCATGCACTTACCTCACGAGCATATTTTTCGATGTTAGATGAGTTTCCGCTTTTCCAGCAATCTTTCACGATGTCTCCGTCTAGGTTCGTGAATCGCGCCGCGGTTTACACGATTAAGGATTTTACTTGCACGCGAAACCGTTTCTTCAGACACGATCCTACCGCGACTGCGCCAGTTATATTTCGTCGTGGCGATTCGGGCTTTTTAAAAAGTGTTAAAATGAGAATATATTTGATTTTAAAATATATTATTACATGTAAAAGAAAAGCCCAGTGGACTCGACCGTCCACACCGAATACAAGCAGAGAACTTTTATTAATTGAAACATATAATCATTGACTCTTATCTCTAAACTTAATTATCTTGTTTGTTTCTTCTTGTGTTTCAATTACGGCGACGTAACTGGGGTCTTGATTCAGGTGCCGCATCCACACTGAGGTAATATTAAAATCATGTTTTATTTTTTTTAATAAAAATTGTAATCCATCTAGTGTCCACAACCAATTTTTTAAAGTAGGCGAAGACTCCACAGTGTTTTTTGCAGCATTTATAAAATGCATGCCGATTAATTTTCTTTTTGCTTAACATTCCAAAAATTGTTGTGCATAGAATTTGGTGTTACAGGTCCAAGCAAAGGCTTTCCGTATTTCTCCTTCTTGTTGTATGATCCATTAACGGAATCAAATAATTGATCAAAAAAATAAGTAGATCTGCTGTTTCTTTGCATTCTACACGTAGAATAGATTTATCTGTAAAATAAAGAATATATTTTAATTATACATACGCGCTCACGCCTGCAATTCCTAAAGAGGTAGGCAGACTTGTAACCAGTACACACACATTTTTGCCATGATTTCAGTCTCATAATATGATATGAGGGTGAGCCTATCACAAAATTCTGGACTCCGGACTAATATTGAGCATTTACATGATAGACAACCCAAATACCTGATTTGGGGATGAAACCTGGCAGTGCGCCCATCGTGTGCGCCATGCAGCGCCGCCGAGGCAGACAGAATATGCAGGTTGGTACAGTTTGGTGTGGCTAACCAATAATTCATCAGTTTAAAAGATATTACAAAACACTAAATTGTTATCAAATCTATGTGAAACTCAGATGTGTATCGGTTGCCAGATCTGAGAATCGAACACAGAACCTAATGCTATGCGTTGCTACTAGACCAATTATATTTTTATTAGTAGTTAACTTTAACTTAGCTACCTGCTAGATATCCCATAGCCCTGCCGACTCTCTGGCTAAAGATCTGAGTGGTATGCTTCACCTTAATTTTTGGGATTTTATTAGTTTGTACGTGGTTTGCCGTTAGTTTAGGAATAAGTCTAATTCCTCCGTATCCGGGGTTTTCTTCTAGTAGCAATTCCAAATGTTTCCATTTCGACACTTTGCAAAAATCATATTTTAGATTTTTAGTCAGTAAATCATTCCTTATACATTTCAAAAGGTGTGGTGGGTCATACAATGGTACAATTTCTTGATTGTTAATATTTATTATATTAACTTTAAATTCTTGACTTTGTCGTAAGACATTTGCCTTTGCTTCCTCGACAAAAATTTTAGGGCGTTTCTATTATTAGCACCCTGGTCACATACTGTAGCAACTACAATTAAGCCAGCGTTTTGAAGCTCGGACACCACTTTCTTTATTTGTTTTGCTAATTCTGGCCCCTTAGTGGCTCCTGAAGAAAAAGTGTATGATATTGGCTGTTTGAAGTTTTTAATTAAGCCCCGCACCATAAAGACTTGGGAATGGTCAGCAAAGTCTGTCTTAGTTTCGTTACCATCTGTGACTCAGAACAAGAACAAGCATAGAAGGAATCTAAATTACCCTCATATACTTATCCAATTTTTTCAAATAGGCCAAAACCGTTGAAAAGAACGAGACAAATATTATGTTGCTAAGGTCGGCTTGCGTACACTTTAAAATAATCAAATGGTTACCTTTGGTCATCTTTACGATGCCGAATTAAAAAACAAATAAAATGTCAAATGTTCCAACTTGCCAATCTCAAAAGAATGTCACAAACGCGCCCACACAATTTAGTTACGTTATACTTCAGCGCGTGCTTTTCTAAAGTGGCTACATGTTGTGTAAAATTATTGTTGTTAATTTTAATAAATACACAGTGCTGTTTAAGTAAAATATAGCCCTAGGAACAAGCAATGGCCTGCGTTATTGTAGGGTGTAAATCTCATTCTTCTCGTAAAGAAAATGAAACTGAAATCATCAGCTTCCATGGGTGAGTAAACAAAAAACCTAATATATTTGCTTAAACCCTGTACATAAGTGCAAAAAGTGTTATTAATTATACTTTATTATGCTGTAGCCATATTATACTCTGCTGTTGGCCATTCGATCCAGTCATTGTTAAGTATTTTTCATTTTTACCAATTACCGTAGTCGTGTTCAATAGTGTTGTGCTGCATATTCTGTCGATAACATAGATGTTAGTATATTGTAGTTTACTATTTTGCATGAATTGCCTTATACTTTCAATATACGGTGGTGTAGTGGTAAAAGCCACTTGGAAACCGTGCGCGAAGGCCGGGGTCGAGGAAACTATCTGATTTTCATAGTGTGTTTCATACAATGTGTTTCACTACAGATGATGCTATGTGGCAAAAATGGATCGTTTCCATAGCTCGTCCCAATTGGCATTGAAAAAACAGCACCGTGTTTGGTCTAAGCATTTCGACAAAGTTTTATTAACATTGAAATAAGTTATCAAACATATGTGACATGAATGATACCGCTGTGTTTTAATTTTACTGTCCCATTTTAGTAGCTTCTGTCAAATCACACCTCTTGGGTATCTTTTAATCGCTAAGAAAGTCAGAAAAGAACAGAAGGCGTACTGGCTTTCTCCTAGACGAAATTCTGGCCGATTTCTTGTTTGTTACTTACAGCGGTTTCCATTCCTTCCGAAAATTCTAACATTTTCTTAATTTAATAATCTAAATGCTAAACCATTTTTGTGTGAATGACGTTTTGGAAGGCATGGAAACTGCTGTAAATAGCAAATGAAAATTGGATAAAATTTAGTTGGAAGAAAGCCGGTACTTCTATAGTTTATTATAATTTAACAGCTTCTTAACGAGTGCTTTTATATACCCAGACCTCATTTGGTACTTGAATACCAAATTAGGATTTTGATATCTTTTTTTTAACCTTTATCTAAAATAGCATTTTGCAACGGTTTGTAGTTGACTGACCTAAAAGTGTTTATTTTAGCAGGTCTGTGAATTTACCATAGCCGATAGACAAAGCATCTATCGATATCGATAAGATGTCAGGATCGCAACACAATTAAATTTCTTACTGTCAAAGACAGAGTACACTCAAATGTCATAGTGTTACTTCTATGCTTGTCATTGTTCTGAGATCTGTGACAAACTCAACAATTTTGTCTCTCCTTTCACTGTATGTCACATCAAGTTTGAGTGACATTTCATAATAGAATGCAAAGCTTTTCGGTAGTTTACATTATTTCAGTTTTTTCTTTTAGCTGCTTAAAAATTTTTGCATTTATTCCAGGCTGTTTACGCACAACATAATAAAATGTGGGGCTTGGTAACATTATTTATTCACGTTTCTTTTTCTTCACAATTTACATACAAGTTCGGCAAGGTTTTGCGTCTACCTGCGGGCGTACGTGGGCGAGTGGCGAGGCGGCGCGGCCGGGCGAGCGCTGTAGCAGGCGCCCGCACCCCTCGCGGTGCGCTCTCTCCCCGCTGCCGATTTTTTCATTCAATTTAAATCGT
Organism: Manduca sexta; assembly: GCF_014839805.1. NCBI lineage: Eukaryota > Metazoa > Arthropoda > Insecta > Lepidoptera > Sphingidae > Manduca > Manduca sexta. The sequence goes on along the minus strand of NC_051121.1, from coordinate 12,566,845 downwards.
CGTCCTTTGTCTTTCTTTTTACTTTCTCTGCATTGCATTAATGTTAATATTTTTGTAGCACTGGACATATTTCCTAAAATTGATACGTGGGTTGGGTCAGACATAATTCTCTTTGCCACTTTAAGTGCTGCTGCCTGTTTTGTAATTTTATTTCTACATTTCTATAGCTTTGATCGCACTGCTATCAATTTTTTATATAAGTTTTGTTCAGCATGAGTATCTGCAAAAGACTTCTTAGCTTTTCTTGGAAGAGAAGCAGAAGTTGTCTCAGTGCAGGGATCTGTGGCGATCACCAATTCAAATTACGCGCCCAAGCCTGCGCCGCGCACACATAGGCGCTCGGCGTAGGCTCGAGCTGCGTGAGGACCCCGCGTGACACACACATATTTTCAGTAGCGACATTTTGAATGACTGATGTGAATAAAATAGTTGTGTTGTGACGGATTAATAAACACTATAAAATCGAACACAAGGTTTTTATTAAACGTGGAGAATATGAGCTCCACATCTGGTGACCACCGACGCTCGCTGCCTTGTAATATATCCGCGAGGCATGAGGAAGCAAACGAAGTCAGCGCATTGAAGACACGATTGCGGTTCAAATGTGGGTGCATGGATGACTCCACTGACGTTCACGCCTAGCTACACCGCGCGACCGGCTCTCTTGTTGGCCTACGTGACCAACCGCACATGGTTGGGCGCGCGCTCATCTCGTGCGCCGACCATCCTGCAGCAACCCGGACGAGCCACCGCCGTGCCTCGCCCCTGTCACGACTAGTGCCAAGTCCACCGAGACGCCGTCGCGCCTCACCGCAGACAACTTTAGCGTCAAGTTTGACGAGCCACCGCCGTGCCTCGCCAGCCGACACGTCCAGCGAGCTGCGCCGTGCATCGCTGCCGACACGTCCAATGAGCCGCCGCCGCGCCGTGACTCGTTCACATTCATCAATCAAGTCCAGTGAGCCCTACTTCGCTACTGCAGTAACAGTTTTGACAGGGAAGTTGACATTGTTTAATTTTTCATTGTAAATGCCCATTGTATAAAATTATAACTGTTAGCATTCACAACAGGGACTTATATATACATATATTTTTAATTGCAAAGGCTGCATTTAAAGTCACATTAAATTTAATAACTTTAATTGTACTACATATGTTTATTTTTAATTTTAAAGGCTGCATTATAAGCCCAATAGAATATTGTAAGTGCCTACACGGGTGGCTTAATATTTGTTACATTGTAGAGGTTGCATTTTAAAACCTCATTTAATTGTTCCACTGCCTGTGACCCTCATTCCCGTTTTCCTTTTTTAATTTTTTTTCTCCCTTTTTTTTTTGACTCCATCATGTCGCAGGAGGATTTGTTGAGGCAAGTCAGGGAGCTGCAGGAAGAATTGGCCAAACTTCAAACACCAGCAGCTTCCAGTGATGTTAAAGCAAGTGTGTTTGGCATCACCATAAAATTACCACCATTTTGGCATGACAAGCCAGCAATATGGTTTGCCCAGGCCGAAGCTCAATTTGAAATAGCGGGCATAACACAAGATTCCACCAAGTATGGCCACATCCTTTCTAAATTAGACACTCGGGTTGCAACAGAGCTTGAGGACGTTATCGAAAATCCTCCAACTAAAGACAAATATAACAATTTGAAATCCGAAGTAATAAAGCGATTTGGCATTTCCAGAGATCAGCGTGTTCGGCAACTGCCCAGTTGCATGCCAATATCGGCGACTAGCGCCTCAAAAGCTATGCGCTGCTAAAAAGGAATTTGAGATGGTCCGTTGTGGGACCGCCCGTCCTTCCGACAGCCCATGGTTTTCTGCATTGCACTTGGTTCCCAAAGCAGATGGTAGTCTACGTCCATGTGGCGATCATCGCGCACTAAACGCAAGAACCATCCCAGACCGCTATCCAGTCCGCCATATAGGGGATGTCAGCCATAACCTGGCTAAATGCTCTGGTTTTTAGCACTATCGACCTTGTGAAGGCCTACCAACAGATTCCGGTTGCGCCTAATGACATCTGCAAGACAGCCATCATCACGCCATTCGGCCTTTTTGAGTTCCCTTATATGACCTTTGGGTTGCGAAATGCTGGACAGACTTTCCAGCGCTTCATTGATGGCGTTATACGTGGTTTAGATTTTTGCTTTGCATATGTCGATGACATACTGGTGTTTTCGCACACTCCAGAGGAACATGCGCAGCACCTTAGAATTCTTTTCAACCGTTTATCAGAATTTGGCATTGTCATTAACCCATCTAAGTGGGTTTTTGGGGCTGACACTGTGACCTTTCTGGGCTACAAATTTCAAAAGCTGGAACCTCTCCTCCACCTGAGCGAATTGAAGCCTTAAAAAGTTTATCCCTCCCTAAAACTGTGGAAGGACTCCGCAGATTTTTGGGGATGGTAAATTTTTACCGCAAATTTATTCCCAGGGCAGCTGATTTACAAGCACCTCTCCTGGAAGTTTTGGCATCTAGCAAGTTAAAAGGAGCCAAGCCAGTACCATGGACAAGTGACCTTGAACTGGCATTCCAAAAGTGTAAAGACTATTTATCTAATGCTACTCTTTTGGCACATCCCGTTTCTAACTCTAAAGCTTGGTTTGTTCACAGATGCCTCATCTACTCATGTTGGCGCTTGTCTACAACAGTTTGTAGATAATGCCTGGCAGCCCATTGCTTTCTTTAGCAAAAAGCTCACCAGCCGCCAGGCTACCTGGCCAGCGTACTACCGCGAGTTACTGGGAGTATATGAAGCTGTTTAGCACTTCAGACATATTTTGGAGGCTCAACATGTCACCATATATACTGACCACAAGCCCCTTATTTATGCATTCTCGCAACGAACCGAGAAGCTGCCTCCTGTTCAATTAAATCAATTATCTTTTATTTCGCAGTTTACCACCGACTTCGTGCATGTGCAGGGCACGGACTACGGTTGTCGCCGATGCCTTGTCACGAGTAGACGCCGTCCACGTCGGTTTTGACTACTACGCTCTCGCCAAAGACCAGGCAACCGACGAGGAGTTAAAGCACATGCAAAGTGACTCGTCCCTGGAACTAAAGAAGGTAACCCTACCTGGTTCTGATACGCAAACCTTTGCGATTTATCAACTGGGAAACCCCGGCCATATCTCACACCATCCTTTCGGCGACTGCATTTTGACAAGTTGCACAACCTAAGCCATCCAGGCGCACGGACCTCGGCGCGTATGGTCGCCGACAGGTTCGTTTGGCCGGGTATGAGGCGAGACTGCAGAATGTGGGCCAGACTGTGTCCGGCCTGCCAACGCTGCAAAATCTCTAGACATACTGTCACGCCTTTAGGAATCTTTTCCACACCTACTAGACGCTTTCGCCACGTGCACATAGACATTATTGGGGCTCTGCCATCCAGTAGAGGTTACCAGTATTGTCTCACAGCTGTGGATAGATTCACCCGGTGGCCAGAAACATGGCCTATGGCCACCGCGACCGCGGAGGAATGCGCGGAAATTTCTTTAGAGAGTGGATGGCTCGTTATGGTACCCCATCTATTGTGACTACAGATCAGGGCCGTCAATTTGAATCTTCCCTTTTTCAGACCCTGATGCAGCTTTGCGGCGCCAAACGCGTGCGCACGACAAGCTACCATCCGTGCGCAAACGGGTTGGTAGAGCGAATGCACCGGCAGTTGAAAGCTACCCTAATGTGCCATGAGGACACATGGCATAAAGCTTTACCTGTCGTGCTTTTGGGCATGCGTGCCGCTCTTTAGGCGGACATACAAGCATCCCCCGCCGAGCTAGTGTATGGAGAACCCCTATGCCTGCCTGGCGAATTTATTGTTCCTCCCTCACCTTCTGATCGCACTGACAGCGAATCAAATTTTGCAACTGAACTGAGACGGCATATGTCTGTTTTAAGACCGACACCTGCCACTCGGCATAGACAGTAGTCTATTTTCGTTTCCAAGGACCTAGCTACTACGTCGCACGTTTTCTTACGTGACGACGCCGTAAGGACCTCTTTGAAACCGCCCTACACGGGCCCCTTTAAGGTCATCTCCAGAAGAGATAAAACCATTAAAATTTCAGTTAGAAACAAGGACATCGAGGTGAGTCTGGACCGCGTCAAGCCAGCTTACATCGACGAGGACTCCAGGGAATTGAAAACTGCCGCTCCCACTGCCTCAGCAAATCCTTGTGCTCTGAGCGAGCATAATAATGACTCTGCCGCACTCAAACCGCAGCAGTATACACGCTCAGGTCGTAAGGTCCGTTTTAAAACACCTTACGATGTTTAATTCTTTTTATCCTTTTTCCCATGTATTACATGTTATTTCTTCCTATTTCCCATGTAATACATGTTTCCCTTGCCTTTAATTTCCCAGGTATTACATGTTACCCTTTTTCATTAATTTCTCATGTGTAACATGTTACTTTTTTTTCAATTTCCCGTGTGGCCACATGCAACACGTTACTTTTTCTCCTTGTTCCCATGTAATATTACATTTTTCGCAAAAAAAAGTAATTGTCTCCGTAGAGGGGTGGTGTGGCGATCACCAATTCAAATTACGCGCCCAAGCCTGCGCCGCGCACACATAGGCGCTCGGCGTAGGCTCGAGCTGCGTGAGGACCCCGCGTGACGCACACATATTTTCAGTAGTGACATTTTGAATGACTGATGTAAATAAAATAGTTGTCTGTGTTGTGACGGATTAATAAACACTATAAAATCGAACACAAGGTTTTTATTAAACGTGGAGAATATGATGACCCATGAGCTCCACAGATCTGTAAAAAGTAAGAAATAAAAGGTGAAGCTTTCTTGGGTTTTCTAAATTAGGTACTGTATTTAGTTGCAAAACTGTAATCTTATTAAGTAGCTTTTGCCTGCGGCTTCGTCCGAGTTAACTTCCTTTCCTGTGTTAAAAGTCCATGTCCATAATAAAGTACCCTACAATACTCAGGGAATGTTACCATCTTGAACTTTTTAAAATAAATTTATTTTTGTAAACATAAAAAAAAACCCAATAACCATATTGATTTATAGCTTTGGTTTATTTACCTCATTTCAAACCCTAGAGTTGATTTTGGAAATTCTCCAAATACGTATATGTTAATTTGTTATCAAAAGCTATTTAACCTGCATTTAGAACTTAAATGAATGTCCTAAATAAAAGGAACTGAAATTCTAGTTTTATTTGTCTGGGAATTAAAACCAAATCTGACCCCCAATATCTAACATACTTATAACATTAACATAGTTATTTTAATAATAATAATAATAATATCAGCCCTGTATTATATACTTGCCCACTGATGAGCACGGGCCTCCTCTACTACTGAGAGGGATTAGGCCTTAGTCCACCACGCTGGCCTAGTGCGGATTGAGATTTCACACACCTTCGAAATTCCTATATAGAACTTCTCAGATGTGCAGGTTTCCTCACGATGTCTTCCTTCACCGTTAAAGCGAACGATAAATTCACAAAGAATTCACACATAATTTTAGAAAAGTCAGAGGTGTGTGCCCTTGGGATTTGAACCTGCGGACATTCGTCTCGGCAGTCCGTTCCACCACCAACTAGGCTATCGCCGCGTTTTATAGTTATATAGTTATTTTACAAACACATTATTATATTTACCATTATGCTGTACAATTTGACAAACAGGGCGATTTTCTTTATTGGCTTCAATTTCAATGAGATCTGAAATAATAAATGCGTTTAATATGTAAAGGGCCATAGACTGCACAATTTCGTGATATAGCATTTGTCAAGGAATGCCAAGACCTTCCAGCAGGATAGATAAAGCGCCTTAGCATTTGGATATGGGCATGCAATTCCTACTGGCTATTGAGAACCAGCAATAAATATTTCATTATAGAGGCGTTGGGGAAATCCCACCCCATCAACAAAAATGTAGGCCACGACTGGTGGCCCCTTGCGAGGCCCATGAAAGAAAGATGAGGAAAGAAGAAGACTTTCGAGTCGGTCTTTCGAGCTGGATTCCAAAACCACTTGCCCTGTTCCACAAATGTATACAAATAGCTATCTTTGCATAAAGTGTGATGTCATACATGGAATTTGACTATAATTATATTTTACCTTGTAAGCCTGATGGTAAAGATTTAGGTAAATTTCGAGACTGCTGCACTGGGATTATTTCTTCTGTAAATGTTGTAATGAAATCTGTAACAAAAATTAACTTTAATAAAAATTATATAAAGGTGGAGTTAATGCTGAAGGCATTCTCTACCAGTAAAGCCAGTGTGGTGTAAAGATAAAACATAGTAGGTGTGTAAAAACAAATAATGTATGCTTTATATTAATTAATTAAACTGGTAGTTCCCAAAATTTCACTTTAAACACGTAACATTTCATAGACAACTTCCAAAAGGAAGCATATACCATAGAAGTACAGATTAAACAGGAGAAGAGAAAAAATGAACAAATTACCTGTGCCTCCTTGTGAGGTTGATGGCAAAGATCCAACCACATTTTGCAACTGCCTCAGTAGCCTATTTTCAATCAGTGAAGAGTCTGTAATAAAATTAAAGTAATTTGACTATTAATAATAAAATACATACTAAGCATTCATGAGTTTCATCACAATTATCTATATAATAACACATAATAATAATATCATCCATGTATTATATACTGACCCACTTCTGGGCACAGGCCTCCTATACTACTGAGAGAGATTAGGCATCAGTCCCCCACACTGGTCTAGTGTGGATTGGTAGACTTCGCACACCCTCAAAATTTCTATATAGAACTTTAATGTATACAGATTTCCTCATGATGTTTTCCTTGACCATTACAGCAAGCGATAATTCACAAATACACACTTTTTTTTAAGCCAAAGGTGTTTGCCCTTACAATTTCAACCTGCGGACATTCATCCCAGCAGTCCATTGCACACTCAACTGGGCTATTGTCACTATTAATAATAATACATTAATGTCAAAAAATGTAGTACAATTATTTTAAAAAGGGGAATGGAACTTATATAATTTGTAAGGTACTTAGTCCATTGAAAAGTTACATTTGGGGTTGCGTTTTTTAGAGGACGCAATTTTATTTTTTTGAAGTGTAGGGGGGGTCAGTGTAAAGCTAAAACCAAGTTTGTGGGGTCGCCACCCTTGTCCCACGGCCGCCATCTTGAAAATAGGCGTTGAAATGGTTTTACGATGTATCTCTTAAACTATTTATCTGACAAAAAAGAATTATAAACATTTTTTGTGGCAAATTAAATTCTCTACAACTTTGGTTCAGTAACTTTTTGTCGTAGAACTATAAATAAAAAAGTTATAATAGAAAATGTTAAGAAATTCAAAGTTAAGCAATGTCCATTGCAACGTCATCAGAACGTGTGTTTATAAGGTTCATAATACTTTTTTTTGTACTCTCATTACGTACAACACAAACCCGCGGTTGTCGGCTTGTACGCGAATTATGGATCCTGAATCGCTTTGGCACAGATGAAGCAATTGTTCACAAAATCAAAGTCTGGCTCTGGAGCTTCTGAAACTGACGATAAACTACTGGAGCTGCTGCAGCGACGACGAACAACATTATCGGTTCGGTTGTCCACGTAATAACAATAACACGCAATATGTACAGTAAGTAACTTCCGAAACAGTTCGTAAAAATTGTTTTGTGAACAATCAGTCGTCGCAACAGCAGCTCCAGTCGGTTTCAGCTCAGAGCCAGACTTTGATTTTGTGAACAATTTCATCTGTGTCAAAGCGATTCAGGATCTGTCGCGTTACCACAACCGCAATTTGTGGGTACGCGTAATGAGTACAAAAAGTATTATGAACCTTTAAACACACGTTCTGATGACGTTGCAATGGACGAACAATTTCTTAACATTTTCGCATAACTTTTTTTATTTATAGTTTTACGACAAAAATACTGAACCAAAGTTGTAAGAATTTAATTTGCAACAAAAGGTTTATAATTTTTTTGTCAGATAAATAGTTTAAGAGATACATCGTAAAACCATTTCAACCCCTATTTTCAAGATAGCGGCCGTGGGACACGGGGGGCGACCCCACAAACTTGGTTTTAGCTTTACACTGACACTACACTTCAAAAAATAAAATTGCGTCCTCTAAAAACGCAAGGTAAGGCCTAAAAATGTAACATTTCAATGGACTAACTGTGCACAAAAAGATTAATTTGTCACTAAAGTATGTAAACTAACTCCCTTGGTTTTGTGTAGTAGAAATATCATTATTTTTTCTTCTCAGTATGACCCTGTGTGATGTTCTGTATGGTATGTATTATGCTTACATATATATAAGAATATAAATTTTATTATTACTCACCAGGCAACAATAAAGTTGTTATTGCTAGTTTGCTGATTCGATTGTTGCGGCAATAATACTTTTCTGCAAAATGAGTGTTACAAACACGCCGATATTTATGAATGAATTCATTTTGTAAAGTCAGTATATTGCCTCCTATGGAATTGACCCAAAGATCAAACCGCTCTTTTTCCTTTTCTGGATCCGGAAACCGATGCAGCACTGAAATGTAATTATTATATTGTAGACATCTCTGTTAATATTTTACCGATTGTGTCACTTATCTACATAATATAAATACAATGTAATTTTATTAAAGTAAATTTTTAAAAACACGCCAAAACATAATGGAACTAATCAAATTGTTTTGGGGAGCATGTAAAGCTGTCAAATATTTTGTCATCTCATAATTTAAAAGACATACGTTATAAAGTTATGCTCCTACGTTTGGGTTTGGGTGTTATTTTGTACTATGTTTCCTTTTTAGTTACTTTTTGAGCTATTTAGACCAACAGAGTATAACCTTACTTTGATAATCAAATTCATCAAAATTCACAGCTGAAATAAAGCGAACAAGTCGGCAATTCGAATGAGGTATGCGTTAATTGCGATTCAGGTAATCCAATGCACCAAGATTATTATTTAAAATTTACTTTATGTATACACATGAACACATGATTCGA